>NW_016107497.1:1932185-1950548 GCF_001604975.1 Cebus imitator
TCTTTATTTGTAAATGTGTCTTAATAGACTTTATTATAGCCATTGTATTGAGTTGAAGTGCTCAGTTAGTCCTGTCCTTTTCTCTTAAATTGTACTATTATCTAGGAAAATAAAAGGCTGAGTTGAAGAATCTAGGGTATATTCAGTTATAAGTATTGTACCATGAAAGCAGAGACTCTTCATTTTCATTCTTTTGCAAATTCATGGTGCCACAGTAGAATTTTTATTTATTACTTTTAATTTTCAATAAACAAATTATAAATCACATTCTTTGGATACTAAAATAATTTTTAGCTATTGTTAGACTTAATAGACTTTATTGTCCCCATTTTGGTGAGTGGAAGCATTCAACTGAGTGCAATGAGATGTATTCAATTGAGGTAACATTAGAAAATTTCACATTTAAACAGTGATCTCTGAGAAGTTACTCTTGTAAATTTTAATTATGCAGACTTGGACAACTCTTTTTAGATTTATGAATATATACCCTTGGTCACAGAAGTAACTTATACTGCTCAGGGTTTTTAAAGTATCTAAAACACTGCTCTTTGATTTCGGCTGGTTACAATACTGCTAGAAAAGTCAGTCTTGCAAAGGTTAATCCAAGATTACACTTGCAATTTCTGTGTGACTTCAGCCAACATAATATAGAAGAAAATTGAGTTAATTCTGTGACTACGTTGCTAAAAATAAATTATTTCTAGTTTTTAAATGGAAAAACCAAAAAATTTAAAGAACCAATCTGAAAACAATGTTAAAAAAAAGATCTGGAGTTATTCTTTCTCTGTGAGGAAAAGAAATGTGAATAATTTGGGTTTGTTTGGCTTGTTTCTTATCTTCTTTAACTAGTTCCAGAGGCAAGAAAAGACAGTAAGACTCAAGCTGACAAAAAACCATCAACGACCTTGAAAACAGAGAGTGTTAAAAGTGCCCAAGTTCAGATAACAAGTCCAAAGTGCTAATTGATACTTCAAATTTTTATCAGCTATAAATGAAAACAATCATTTGCATGACTCTAGTTTCTCACACAGTAATGGAAAAGGCACTGTGGAAGATTTTCTAAATATTTCCTTATATTTTATTATCTTTTAAAATATAGATTTAACAATGCATGCCAAGTAGGTTCTTCTTTGCATATTTTAAGTTAGGGGGAAGGACACAGGCTAGCAGCCCTCAGAAAGGATGCAACATTCCTTTTCCTAGTATTTAAATGGCTCTGGGGGTTAGGACAGCCTCCTAATGCTTAGACATTCACATGTAAAGATAATTTAATTGGATTATTTGATCTTTAGCTAATATTACTTTTCTTTTTGGAAATTTTTGGTACAGACAATGATTCCTGATTATCGAGACTAACCTGATGCATTTCCTTTTTAAAGCCATTTCAACTGCCATTAAAAAGACTTATTTGGGATTTCTTTCTTCCCATGGCACTAATCTAATTGACAGGTGCCTTTTCAGTAAATTGCGCTTATTACCTGTTCTACTTACTCTTGCTTGTTATTTATTTATAAATTTTTTTGAGACGGAGGCTCGCACTGTCACTCAGATTGGAGTGCAATGGTGCAATCTTGGCTCACTGCAAACTCCACCTCCAGGTTCAAGGGATTCTCCTGCCTCAGCCTGCAGAGTAGCTGGATTGCAGGTGCCCGCCACCACACCCAGCTAATTTTTTGTGTTTTTAGTAGATACCAGTTTTCACTATGTTGGCCAGGCTGGTCTTGAACTCCTTACCTCATTATCCACCTGTCTCAGCCTCCCAGGGTGCTGGGATTACAGGTGTGAACCACCGCGCCCAGCTGCTAGTTATTTTTCTAAAGTATCTATTGAATCATGATTCTGATGATCCTGAATTAAACACCTCATGATACCTACAAATAAAGTACATGTCGTATGTTATGTTATACAAGCCTTTTAATCATTCAAAAATTACCTATGTGAATTGTGGAAAAGTTCAAGCTTTGGAGACAGATGAATTGTATGGGATAGCATATGCTTTTCCCTTAGCTAACTATGGCTGTTTACTTATGCCTTCTAATACTCAGCATCCTCAACTATAAAATGGGAATAGTATGCATGATAAGGAATTTCATGCATAATCTTCATAATCTTGTCATAATACAATGCCTTCTAATAAGCAAGTGCAAAAGTAAACAATGAAGTTTATTACCACTTCCTTATATCCTAATTATTAGAAAATCTCATCAACTATGCAAAGGGCAGAGATCTTGCCACCATCATCACCTATGTGAGAGTAACAGTACTGTACAGCCTCAGGGGTGCTATTCAAACTGCAGTCAATGTGAATTGCACCCTCTGGCGATGTAAGTAGACCAGCCACTGTCTGTGATGACTTTACTCATTTTCTAGAGCTTGAGATATGCTTGTTGGTTTGTTGTAAGGATAATGAAACTAACTGAATTTCTGAGAAGTAGAGAGGTTTGTTTTATATTAAAAAAAAATTTATCTTACAAATTATTGCAATTACTTATTTCTGGGTTAAGTGGTTGCTTCTGCTTTAATCCTCTAACAAACTCTGAATGAATGTTGAAACCATGCTGTGCCAAGAACGGCTAATTGGTTGTTTTAGCTTATTAGGGCTGGAAGTGTTAAATACAGAGCTTGACAGCAATGAAATTAGTAACAATTCTAAGCCACAGTTATATGGACTGTAGCTAATGAAGGGTATATATCATTCCCAGTTTTTAAATAGTGTCTTTTACTTACAGTAGATCCGGTTGGGGTTGTGCATTAGGGCTGGTGTAGGGGGTGGAGTGTGGCTGGAGAAAGTTATGTAAGTTTCTGATGAAGTATAAGTTGGCAGTGGATTGTCAATTTTTGTTTCACAGTCTTTTTGTGTGTGTGGTATTTTCTTACAAATTCTTGTTATTGTTATATCCCAATGAATTACTTCTCCCTGTAACTCAACAGAGGTCTGTTAATTAATTTCATTAATTCAAAAACTGTTCAGTGAACACATGCATCTAGCACGATGGTCTTCACGAAATGTATGGTAGTGAACAAAATGGAGTCTCTGTCTGCAAGACATTCAATTTAATAAAGGAGATAGACAGTTAAAATAAAGCAGGAGAAGTGCCACCATCAGAATAAATCCAAGGCGCTAGGGAAACAGACATGTCTAGCGTTAAAAAATTGTTAGAGGTGATTTAGTGCAGCTCTCTATTTAATTATAAATTCCTTGTATGTGAGGCTGCAGAACCATGAGTCCGTTGGCTGGTATGGAGGTTTGGTTCAAATTCTCTTTTAGGTGAAACTTGAACAAGTAGTCATTTGCTCTCCTTTGACAGGAAATTACTTCAAAGAAAAGTATTTTGAAAAAACGTAGGTCAAAAAATCTGGGAAAAACTTATCCCCAATATGATATATCAACTGCGTGTCACAATTTAGATAAATATTAATTTTAATGCAATATGCATGCAAGCACTGGGATTTTAGAAATTTTAGCTTAAAATGAAAAATAAGGCATTTCAGTGTTAATGGTAACACATAGTAAGAATGTTCATATGTAATGTCATACTCATCAAAAAGTTTTTTTAAACCTTTAATGTTGTCATAAAAAGAGCAAGCTTCTACAGGTCAAATTCTGGCCATTTCAGAACTTGAACAACAAGGAGAACCTTACTAAGCCTCGGAATCGTAGTCTGAAAAGGGCCACATAATGCTTACATAATTCAGTTGTGGAAAGGATTAAATAAGATTACGATGAAAAAGTGCCTTGCTGAATGTCTGATATATTGAAAGCAGTCAATCAAAGGCAGGTGAAAAGAAATGGCTGCTTCACCGGTAACTGTCAGGTCTTATGACTACGTAAGAAAATGTTGTCAAGATAGACATTTTCTGCCTTAGGTTGAAATAAAATTTTGAGACATTTCCTATTTCCTACTTGAATTTTACCTTCATGAGGACAGAGAACCTGGAAATTCTCAGTATTCCTGCCCTTTACTGTCCATGTGAAGGCGGCACTGTTCCCAATTGCACTGTTAGAAATTGCAGCTTCTAGGAAGCATGCACAGCAGGGCCCCTCTTTCAGGCATCTTCTTCTCATTCTTTCCTACCTCTCTTTCTTATTGCTTGGAAATTATAATTGTTTCTTTCCATCAGAAAAGAGCATGCAAAGCTGTTTAAGAACTTTCTTTTACACTTAGGGTGAGATCCAAGCTCTGTATTATTCACTATTTTTTTCTCCTAATAAATACTCATAGAGTACCTATTGTGTTCTAGACATTGCTCTAAGCTCAGGGGATACAGGGGTGGACAGGTTACCTTAGATTCGTTTACAGAGTTTCTGTGGTATTGTGGAAGAAAGATGAAACAAATACATAGAAGATAATTTCTACTTGTGAAGGATTTTTACAATAATTCAATGACCAGTGCTCTAATTTCACTCTAAAGAGGCTACCCAGAGAACTGGGAAGAAGAAGGAACTCTATACATCCTTGTAGACTGAAACTGTAGGAATAAGAACAGAATTCAGGATTAAAATCATTTTCTCTTCCCTGTTGCAAGTAACTATGTTAAAAACTCCCGAATTGAAACTGATTTCATATCAAGAAATTCTAGCACCTTTGGATTTTCAATGTGCTTTATGTAGCATGACACTGGCTTATGACAATCTTAATGTTTGAAAATAATTTACCATTTTATGACTTTTTTTTGCATTTCTGGATGTCACTGCATTGCATGTTTCAAAATATTATGAACTTTATAAATATACATTTGGGATAATTTCTGTAAGATTTTCTTAGTCCAGTAAAATTAGATCAGAGTGTTGTTTGCTTTGTAAGTCTAATTTAGAAATTTCACTAAATGTTTTGGTTTCTCTGAATCCAATTCACTGCTATTAACTTTGCCTTTGGAAATGTGGCTTTTACTAGGAAAAAAAATAGCTGTCCTACTAATCTTGCAAATAAATCAAAAACAACTTATCACAGGTTTTACATGCATCACAAATTTTCAGAGTCAAATTTTGTGGTAATAATGTCATCCTAAAAAGAACTGCAGCTGTCTATTCAGGTGTGTTCAATCTCTATTTAATAGGAATAATTACCTTCTACCCTCACTAGGTAATTGCCTTTTGATTGAGGTCATCAGAGCAATCAAGTCAGTGAGAGGTGGAAATCAAGAGTAGGAAAGAAGACAAAGGGAAGAATCATGAACAGAAATTTGAAAGGAGAACAAGAAGAAGTTTAATTTGTTTTTAACATTTTACTCTTCAGCAATAATTTAAATAGTGGCAGTCATAAAAATCATTATAATATGCAACCTGGGTTAATTAGCTTGATATTTTTTTATTTTTTGAAGTGAAAAGCTAAATATTTTTAAGCATTTGATTAGTATCATTACACATTCCTATGAATGACAGCTCACTCTCTGATTTAGTCTACAAATACTCTTTGCATACATGTTATATCAGGGGAATTGTTTAGATACTGTGACAGGTAGAGGTATGAACAAAATCAAGAAAATGTATGTCCTAACAGGGCTTACATTCTGGTGACTGAAAAACAGAAGAGATTCATGTTACTTTAGATTTTTAGAAGCAAAGAGAATGTAGAAGCAAAGAGAATAGAAAGGGTTTTTTTCTTTTTTTTTAATGAAACAGGGAAGAAGACACCTTTGATAAGTTGACAGTTCTTGAGTGAGACATCCTATTGATGAGTTTGCAGGCAGACAAAACAGTAGTGTAAAGCGTTCAAAATCTTTAAAGAACTTAAAGGAATCCAGTGTGCCTGAGTAGTTTGAGCAAGGGGTAAGTTTGAGATTTTTGCACACTAATGCGTGCATCTTCTAAGCTTCCAACATAAGACTTGCAGATGTTGGGGAAATATAACTATAAACAAAATCTGCTTCCAACCCAGAAATCCTCTCCACAAGGATAATGGAGGAAGAAAACAGTTTTGTTATTGAATAAGGGTGGAAATAGAATGTGATGTGATCGTAGGAAATACACTATAGAGATTGCAAATACAGCAAAATACAGCAAGAAATCTCACCCTTACGTATAGCCAAAGCAGATACATATCATTACATATGTCTTTTCAAGATGAATAATAAGTAGACGTAAAGAGTACTTGGGAGGACTATTTGTCACATATACTTCATTTTAACTTCACCTGGTGATTGAAGTGACTATGTGTTTTAGCTATTGTCTTTACTCAAAGGGTAAAACAACTTCTATCTTTATGACAGGAGTTAGTCTTGCAGTTTGCAGCAAGGCGCCCACTGAAGTTAATCTTCCACCCTGGAATAGAAACTGGGAGATAGGAACCTTAGCCTTGATGAGGTTTACATTTCAAAGAGATGGCTCCTAGGTCATTGAAAAAGACATTCCTTGGTAATAAAGCTGACAGAAGGTTTATTTCGTTTCCAAAAATATTCATATACATTTCAAAGAGACAGAAAAAGTACTTAAATTTTCAAGTTTCTAAGGTAAACTTACTAACAGAAAAGGAATGGTGGAAAATCAGTTTCCTATTTTCAACAGTGAGAATGAAGCCTCTTATTTTTAATCTGTATTTTTTTTCTCATACTGGTAATACCTACATCAGTGCTTCTCAAACTTTATTGTGCATAGGAATTGCTTGGTGATCCTTTTAAAATGCAGGTTCTGTTTTGATGAATGTGGAGTGGGATCTGAATATCTGCATTCACAACAGGCTCCCTGGTGATGCCAATGCCATTTTTCCACATTACAAGTTTTGAGTGACAATGTTAGATTAGGAGCTTAGAGAGGCAGCATATGAGACGTGATTTGGACTAGGGTGGATATGGGGTGGGGGAGCAGTGGTGTATGATCAAGTATTATAAGGCCTTATAGACCATTTAAAAGACTTTTAGGTTTACATCATATTAAAACCTTAGAGTGTAATAGCTGTTCTGTCTTTAAAACCTTAGCGTATAAAGCTGTTCCACCTTCATGTGTGGGTCATAAGTTCTAAGACCCTCAGTCGATACCTGAAACTTTGGTAAGTATCTAACACTGTGGACATAGTAAGTACTATATTTTTTCATATATACATACCTATGGTAAAGTTTAATTGATAGATTAGTCACAGTAAAAGCTGTATAACAATAACCTAATAATAAAATAGAACAATTATAACAATATGGCAGCATCAATACTCTTGCACTTTGGTGCCATTATTAAGTATAATAAGGGTTAACTGAAGACAAGCATTATAATCCAAACAGTGGATCTGAAAACCAAGACATCTACAAGTGACTAATGAGGGGGTAGCATAAATGGAAATGCAGGACAAAGTGTCATGGGACCAACCTGTGGAGTGTAGCTTTTCCAGCTGGAAACCCCTGTGGCTGGTGGCCCCCAGCATACTGCACTCAGCTCATGCTACTGGCTTCAATTTCACGCCTGCCAAGGGTGAGCCAAGTGTGTAGCAGCAAGGGGTGTGTGAATGATCACAGGGTTTGGCCACTGCACACAGCCAGGCATGCCAGCTAGGGCAGGGTAGGCAGCTCCTGGTACTGGCACAGTCACCAGCTCTGTGTGAGGCTGCAGCTGAACCAGACATAATGCAGATGGCTTGTACTGTGGGCACTGGGGAACATGGTGGTGCCCACAAGCTTGGAGATACCAGGAATGGCAGAGCCCCAAAGAGGGTGTAACAGCCCTGGTTTGGGGAACCCCTAGGTCTGGGTTGCCAGAGGGACCGTAGCTTTCTCTTCTTTCTGTCACCCACAACGTGGTAAGCAAGGGAATGTTTCAGGCCTGTTTTGTGTTACGGCTCTTTCAGTCCTGCCATTCAGCGGGTCCTGAGTTCTGTTCCATGTCTAGGAAGAATGAGGTATGTGGACAGCTGGAGGGTGGGCAAGGCAGAGAGGAGTGTCACTGAGAGACAGAACAGCTCAGAGTAAACTCAAAACAGGTAGCTCCTTTCTGCAGGTAGGTCGTCCGTATGAGTCTACAACTCTTAGCAGAGAGGAAACCCATAGTGGGTAGCTCCTTTCTACAGGCAGGTTGTCCTGACCAATGTCCAGCTTTCCAAATAGAGGAGACTAGTAGCAGGTAGTTTCTCCCACAGCTGGTAGTCCCAATGTCTCTGTGAGTCTGGCTGAGTCTGGGGTTTTTATGAGCTCAGGAGGGAGCATATGTGTGCTGCATGGTCCATTAGTGGACATGGGCAGACCTGGAAAAACGGCCATCTGATTGACCAAATGGTCATCAATGAAGTCCTCCCTCCAGGCCAGGGACTTCACCCAGAACTGGCAGCCTGGCCCCCAGGCTTCAGGCTGTTCTCGGTTTGAAGGTAGGGTTTTACTGAGGACCCTCCCCTTTCCTCCCAGGAACCTGTCTGCTTCCTGCCATCAACATGCCATCCATGGCACCAAGGCTGCTTATGCCAAGAGGTTCCCGCAGGGCCATGCCAAGACACCCACAGCACCCCAGGCCTCTCTCCTGTGCTTTGTGGTGCCCAAATTAGAGGGGCAAGTTGGTAGGGTAGGGGTAGGGTGCTGGCGCATCAACACCACCCCAAATGTGTACACGCTCCCCAGTTTGTTACATTGCACAAGCCTAGCCACAACGTTGCTCTTCACTGGAGCAGGAGCCAGGTGCAGAGAGAGGCCAGAGACTGGGAGCAGGCACTTAGGAGCTTTCAAGGGCAAGGGGTGCTTCCTGGGACCCTGAGAATGCAGGGAAGCCCAAGTATGGAGCCATGGCTAGGTGGCTACAAGTATGCTTGGGAGTTCACGGCTCCTGCCCTGCCAACTCAGTAGGGAGCAGGGTTCCCACCTGTTCCCCAACCTCTGCCAAATCCATGGGGCACATAGCCCTGGCCACTCCTCCCCTGCTGCAGCCAGGGTCTTCACAGCACTGCTCCAGACAGGTCACCACTGCCATCACAACCATGGTTAGAGATGCAGTTGACGAGAATAATTGATTATTTCTGTGGCATACTGCAATTTAACATAAAAATTATAATCACTGTGATAACAAATACTAAGAAATATCAGAATCAGAGGAATCTCAAACAGTTTTTGGCCCATATACTAATAACACATTTATAAAAATATAATCTAAAGAAAAACCCTATTTCATATTTGACAGTGCTCCCTGTATGATTTTATTATACAAAAAAAAAGCTGTCTATTTCTCTTTTGGACTTCTGGAGACCTAATGACAAAAAAAAATGATGAAGTCAAAAAGACTGAATTTGCAATTTGATTTTTGCAAATTTGTCAAATATCAAAGGTTTAAAATACTTCATAGCACAAAGTATGGTCACAGATAACTGTAAAATAAGTCATTCATTTATCCAAAATGATAATTCAAATATTTCCAGAAAAAGGGCAAAAACTCTGACTCTTTTAGAAAGGAGACTCACTTTCATAAACAATAAGACCTAATAAAGACAGCATGAGGTCAATTAAATATGTTTCTCAATCCTTATAAACAAATCTGTTAAATTTTAATTACCTTGACCATAAGACATAATTTTCATAAACCTTTCCATAACCTTTTACAATTTTTTAAATTAAGGAGCGGTTAAAGCTCCGAGAAAATGTTGTTAATCTGACACAGTGGCACAAATGCTGGTCTAGTATCAGTGTCTTTGATATTCATGTTTAATTTATAGAGAAATACTGAACTAATTTTCTCTGAAAATCAGCAACTTACCATCTCATGCACCCAGATCTTCCATGTGTTTCCTTGGACGTGGAGGGTTTGAATAGTTCTCATTTCTGTCCTTGTATCTCATGAATGCAGATTATTTTGGTTGTCATAGTCTCCTAAGTCTGAAGATCAGACTACTGTAAGTGTTTATGATTTAACAGGAGTTGGTGTCCTTTTTAGACTCAGGAATCAAAGCCATATAACTTAACAGTACCGGGACTTTAAAAGCAATACAGAAAATCACATGGATATAATAATCTTAATTTTTTTTAAATCTCAGTTTTCCTAAGCAAATCAGAAACTTAATAACAATGACATAGAAATTATTTCAATAAAAAATAAAATCTGTTTCTTAGGCCAGTTACACAAAGGCAGAAAAAAACAAAAACCTTCTACAGTGAGATTGCTTTCTTCTGTAAGAACTCCATTTAGATAATCTGCAAGTCAAAACTATTGAAAAGATACATGAATTATTTAATTAGACATAGGAAGAGTGTGTCCTGAATCATAAGTAAAGGTTTTCAGTTTCATAGAGCAATTTAGACATATTAAGAAAAGCCAAGAGTACAGAGTACAGAATGTTATATCAGAAGAAAACATTTTCTTTAGATCTTTAAGATAAAATATTTTTAGCATTAGGCCACAACAACAGTTAGAACCCAAGGGGAAAAAATATTACAAGAGCTGATGAAAAACTTGAAGGAGTTATTATCTGAGGCCTTCTCAAAGGGGAGAGAAAGCTGAAAATAGCAAGACATAACAGAAGTTAAACTTTTGGGTTGAGAGTTAAAATCTCTTATAATTCTATTAAAAGCAAATCAATACTTTAAGGAAATTTTGGTTTTCTAAACAATTCTTTAGTATATCAGTGTGTTTTTAATATCAAAGCCGCATCTCTAGAAAGACTTATTGATTACTTCCTTTTAATTTTAGTCAACTTAATCACATAAAACTTTTCATAAATTTTCTTTTTATAAACCTTATTAAGACTTACAGAAATTTATGACATCCATGGACTTCCTCTTTTAGTGTAATTATTCCTCTTTGTTAAATAAACAATCATTTTATTTCAGGCGAATAATTTACCATACAAAATTTTCTCTCATAGAAAATTACTTTCCTTTTATCTTTTCTTACCAAAATTATGTCTTGATAACTTTCTCTACATCTGCCTTATTTACTGCTTCCTTTAACCTCTTTTTATAAACTTTCAATTAAACAAAAATTATTTTTCTATTTTTTTTTTTTTTTTTGAGACGGAGTTTCGCCCTTGTTACCCAGGCTGGAGTGCAATGGCGTGATCTCGGCTCACCGCAACCTCCGCCTCCTGGGTTCAAGCAATTCTCCTGCCTCAGCCTCCTGAGTAGCTGGGATTACAGGCACGCGCCACCATGCCCAGCTAATTTTTTGTATTTTTAGTAGAGACGGGGTTTCACCATGTTGACCAGGATGGTGTTGATCTCTTGACCTGGTGATCCACCCCCCTCGGCCTCCCAAAGTGCTGGGATTACAGGCTTGAGCCACCGCGCCCGGCAATTATTTTTCTTTTAATAACTTTTTTAAGAAAAAAAAGTTTTCCAGCTGAGTGCAGCCGCTCGTGCTTTTAATCCTAACACTTTGAGAGGCCAAGATGGGTGGATCACTTGAGCTTTGAAGTTCAAGACAGCCTGAGCAATATGGTGAAACCTCCTCTCTACAAAAACATACGAAAATTACCTGGGCTTGGTGGTATATTCCTGTAATCCCACTAAAGCAGGAAAAACTGCAAGGCAAACCTCTAGAGCACCTAACTGGGAAGGAAGGGGTGATTTATTTGGCTGGGAGGAGCGGCAGCATAATTGCCTAACAGCTGAGCTCATTAACAAAGAAAGTCCCTGCACTTTTAAAGGCTTACAACTCTATAAATTACATGTGACAGGGTCTTGATTCATGAAGTAGGCATGTGGTAGGTGACTTAAGTGTGGGATACGTAGGGTTTGATCCTGTTTAAGTAAAAACAGTGCCTTTAGGAAGATTCCTCTATACCATATCCGTGCTCTGTAAATGGGATCCTGGTTAGCAGTAGGGGTCTTATCCTTAACCAGGCTGGTGGTGCCAACCGGTCCCTCCTCTAGCTAACTTCTAACTTCTCCTTTTGAGATGCAATGTAGAAGACTGAAGGTGATTAAGGAACTCCTTCCTCACCACCTATTTGTGAGGTGAAGGTGGGAGGATTGCTTGAACCTGGGAAGCAGAGGCTCTAGTGAGCTAAGATTGTGCCCCTTCACTCCAGCCTGGAAAACAGAGTGAGACCCTGTCTCAAAAAAAAAAGAAAGAAAAAAAAGGAATAAAAAGGTGTTTCTATTATATATATATATATATATATATATATATATATATATATATATATAAATGAAAAATAACCCAAACATTATAATGAAGATATATATCTAATTTAATATAAGGTCAAGATTCTAAATTATATATTTATTTATAAGCATTTATTCCATTACATTTCCCTAATTAATTTACTGTTTTTAATAGTTTACCCCTATTACTTAGAAAAATTGCAATATTAAACAAAGCTAGTCATCATTTAAAGTTATTTTCCTGTTAGTAATTTTATTAACCTGTGAATGTCTAGTTGTTTATCTAAGTAACAACCTTAAGGTTAAATAAATCAGTTTTTTGCCAATAACACAGGATTTAGCAGTTTTTATTAAATCAGTAATATAAAATGCCTTATTTATAAAAAAATTTACCCAAAGATAATTCTGTTTTGAGCTGCATTTATAGCATTAGAATCTTCATGCCAAATTTTGTCTGCTTATAATATCTAGCAGATATAATTATAAATCCTCTGGGAAATAAATCTAATGTATAATAACATTTTAATAATTCTGAGGAAATTTCTAGTTTTATCAATAATTGTAAAGTCACCTTATTTGTTAAAGATTCACTTAAGTCACGTGGACATGAAAAAGCATTTGGGCTTAAAGTTTCTATTTTTCTGATATAGTATTTAAATGCGTTTTTATTTTTTAAGCCAATTAGAATTATTTTATATATTTTTGATGGCGAAGCACATAAATACATACTTATATAAACACACAGACAGAAGTAGATCTTATAGAATCATAAGACTTATTCCTCCCCTACTTTAAACTTCACATTTCTTGATAATCTGCTTCATTACCCTAGGCAATTGTCAGCTATAGAGCCCTAAATTTCCATACTAAAGGAACAATTCTTAGGTGAAAATCAGATAGCAAAATTTACATCTCACGGAGAGAAAGAGAGAGAGGGAGAGAGAGAGAGAAGAAGGAGTCTGGGTGTGTTCGAGGAAAATGGATGCCAAGCCGAACATAACATTGTAGAAATCTATACTATAGAAATTTTTAAGGAGTACAATTTTGTTTATAAAGACAGTTTTTTTTTTTAATTTTTTTGAGATGGAGTCTCACTCTGCCACCCAGGCTTGAGTGCAGTGGCACGATCTCAGCTCACTGCAATCTCCACCTCCCGGGTTCAAGCAGTTCCACTGCCTCAGCCTCCCGAGTAGCTGGGACTGCAGGCACTACATAGAGCTATTTTTTTTGTTGTTGTTTGTATTTTAGTACAGACAAGGTTTTCCCTTGTTTCCCAAGCTTGTTGTGAATTCCTGAGCTCAGGCAATCTGCCTGCCTCGGTCTCCCAAAGTGCTGGGACTACATGAGTGAGCCACCATGCCCGGTTATAAAGGCAGTTTTAATTTAGGCTCTATTTTTTAACTGGACCTCTGAGCTTAAGGCAGAACCTACATTTAATCCTGGGTCTCCAAAAAGAGAGAGAGATCATGGGAATAGGTCATATATTGCTTTTATAGGACATTTTGATACTAAGGCATTTCTCTGTGTTTAAAGTGTACCCTTTCTTCTTTTAAACATATTAAGAGTAGTCCCCATAGTAATAACCATTTGCTGTAAGCAGCTGACATTTAACCATCTCTAAAAGCATATTACCTAGCTATTACACATACCGTGGTAAAAAAAAAATTCTCATAATATGAAATATTATTTGATACCATCAAAACTAAAAATATCAAGTAACAAAATACACGGAAGCTGAGCTTTAGACTCAGCTATTTAGAGAATTTGCCAATGACTCTTGAAATTCCACAAAGAAAGCAGAAGACCTCAAAAAAGGGGTGAGTGGCATCTTTATGCTGTGTTTTTTTAAGGGATCTGAGTTATTAGACTCCTTCTCAAGATGGTTTTTCTCTTGATACCAATGATGGTAAAGGGGAAAGGAGGAATAGGGTAGAAGAAAAGTAAATTAAGTAACGGTTTTTAAGAAAGACATGGAACAGAGAAACTAAGCACATGTTTTCTTTTTTTTTAATAAATATATCAGTAAACTGAAAAAAGTTTCCAAAAACAAGATCCAAAAAGAAAAATGTAAAACCTATGTGTGTGTGTGTGTGTGTGTGTGTATAGGCATTATATACAGAAGATATATATACACACATATATATATATTTGTAAGGTCTTTTAGGCTGACTGTGTGTGCATATATATATATATATATATATATATATATATATACATACACACACACATATATATATACACACTGTGTGTGTATATATATATGTGTGTGTGTATATGTGTGTATGTATATATATATATACAAATATATACATATATATATTTGTAAGGTCTTTTAGGCTGCCTGACTGCACCATGGACTGCATGGTAACCTCTATGACCTGCACATACACTCCAGATGAGTTCCTGGAGCTAGACAGTCTGAAGTAACTGGGAAACCACAAAAAGGAGAAGAATGATCAACCCCTATGATCCCTAATTAACTTTGAGACATTCTTCTATTGTTCCTTATTCCCACCTCAACTGATAAGGCAACTGGACTTTGTAACTGAACTTGGTCAACCTCATGACTTCAGATCCTATGATTCTCTCCTGGCATGTAAATGCTTCCCTGAACTGTAACTTCTGTAACTTCCCAATGCCTACCCCAAACCTATAAAACCAACTCCTATTCTACTGCCCTCTACTGACTCTCTTTTTGGACTCAGCCTACCCACACCTGGGTGAATAAACAGCCATGTTGCTCACACAAAGCCTGTGTAGCTATATATATATATATATATGTATATATATATGTATGTATGAAATATTGTTAAAATATGCTCATTCAAAGCATGTTTTAACAATATTTCACACACACACACACACACACACACACAAACACATATATATATAGCTCTCTTTCTCTCTCTCTGTATATATAGCTTGAATATCAGCTTTTAAACAGATTTTAACCATGGGCCTCGTGATGTACATATTATATATACATGGAGACTGAAAGAGGGTGAGATTGAGAGGGCAGCTATCTACATATAGAGAAAGAGCTTGAATATCAGCTTTTAATTACGCTGATTTAACCATAGGCCTCTCAAAAAAAAAAAAAAAAAAAGAAGAGGGGGTAGAAAAAAGGAAGAAAGGAAAAGAAAAGAAATACCTTAAAATCCTCAAATCTACTACATAAATATCAAGCAAACCCAGATGCATTAGTGAAAAGGGCAGACTCTTAGCTACTGAACTACATTGTGAGGTGGCTGCCATTGTTGTTCCTGGAAGAAAAACTGGAGGTTACTTGGTTAGTAAAAGGCAGCCTTGTTATGTAGATAAAACCCATCAGGTAGTCAAAAAAATTTTTTTGATCCTTTTTTCCTGGCTTTTTAAATTCTTTTTCCTTCTTTATGCAGCTGCAGAGTATCCCAGCAATTTTAAAGGCCTTGTTATGTATCATTTGGAATGCTCATTTGAATTTGACCAAGTCAGGTAAAGTTGTTCAGATCTGATGGGAGAAAGACTGAAACAGCAACAACAATAATAAAAATATGATTGTTCAGGGCTCTGATGGTAAGGAGAAATTAAGACCAGCTGGTTGTCAGTCTTAACTTTAGTCATTAAGGAAAAATTTTCAACACAAAAATTCAAATTCATCTACTTAATACAGAAATGGGGACCAGACTAGAGACTGCTTTCTACCATCGTAGAAGGAGGAAAAAACTCCGACTCATCTCTGTTGTTGAAAGCTAGCAGAAACTCTTTAAAGGAGCTGCTGGCCATCCGTTGTCGTGTACGCAGGAAGACTCACCTTTCTTGACAGAAATGAGTAAAACTGTAGAAAAGGAATTGTATGGCTAAATAAACCTTAGATCTCAACCAAATTTGGGGAGATCAGGGATTCTTTGGAGGGGGGAAGCTCCCAGGTCTCAGCAAATTGTCTTGTTGGTTTGAGCAATATAGGTAGTTCAGGCTAGTACCAAGCACCAACAGGAGTTTTGTCAAGGGTCAGGGTCACCTCCACTCAGAGTACCTTCCATTGGTCCCGCAATAGTAAACAAAAAGTTTCTGAGACAGATCTTAATCAATTTAGAAGTTTATTTTGCCAGCGTTAAGGACATGGCTAGAAAAAGGGAACATCAATCAACAGGAGCAATCTATGGTCCATGCCTTTTTCCAAAGATAATTTTGAGGCTACAGTATTTAAAGAAGAAACAAGGGCTGGAGAATCAAGAGAGAGGGTCTGGTCACATTACTCAATCCACATGTTTCAAGAGAAAAGGAGCAGGTATGGGGATAGTTAAATATGGATTCCTCTCCAGTAAGTTTGCGCTTTAGGTGAGATAAAATGAACACAGAGTAGCTGCCTTTGGAGATATTCTAGGCTTTCATCTGCAACTACCTGCTTAGGAACAAAAGGGAAAACAGGTTTTTTTTTGCATGACTCAGCTTTCAGCTTAATATATTCCTTTTGTGATAGTCATTTGGGGTCCTAAGATTTTATTTTCCTTTCACAACCACAATGTATGGGGTCTCAGAAACTAAAAATTATATGTGCCATTTACTTACATGAGAAAAACAGAGGGCAGAGGCAAATTTGGAGGAGAAAATTAAGAAATAGAAATTGAAGATATAGAATTTGGGATTTCTATTTTGTTTCTAGGTACGATCAGCTGCACAGATACAGAAAAGAGTGACTACGTAGAATATTTAACTAGAGTTGGGGTGTGTTTTTTTTTTGAGGAGCAAATGGGGTAATATATTGAGAATATGTCAGGAAGTGCTTATATAAAGAGTCATAATGTCTCTGTCGGGTGAGGAAAGGGTGAGAGTCGGAAAGGGTAAGGGAGAGAAAAGCTGCTAGGGTCTGTATAGTAGAAGTTTTTGCTGGAATGAAGGCGTTAGAATGAGTGAGCCAGAAAATAGAAGATGAAGTTGGAGAGATATGCCCGTAAAATTGCTAGAATGAAAGGGATGGGGTTGTGGAGAATACCGTAATGCTTTATATAATATGGAGTGGCTGACAGCAGTATGATGGGTAGCTGAATTATTAGAGGAAAGGCAGTTACCGAACTGGATGCGAGGATGCTAGAATGTTCACTACACGGACACTGATAACACCAATAATATACACACTGTGAGAGGGAGGAGACAGTAGCTAGATGGTAAATGTGAAAGAATGAGCTTTGTGACTCCATGTGTATAAATGATTACCAAGAAAAAAAGGTTTAGTGGACTGTGTAGATTGATGGTCTGACCTTCAAAGCTGGAACATTTTAGAGGATGGAAACCTGAAATTTTGAAAGCAGCGTGGGGAAAAAAGAGGACATTTACCTTACTTCCCAGCCCAGTGCTCTGAATAGTGTTGTAGAGAAAATCTGACTTCTTTAGAGTAGAGCAGAGAAAGCAGGGTCCTCTGGGGAAAACCCAATCTCGTTTAGATGAAGGGAAGGTTTAGAAAAGATGTTGAAAATATACGTAATTTTGCTACTGACTGACTGCTTTCAGAGAGAATAGAGATAAAACTGTAATAGTAGTTTTCCTTATAGTTTAGCTGGTAAAACAGAAAAGGTGTGTGTCTTTGTGTGTGTGTATGTGTGTCTATGTTACAGTTAAAATTTTAGGGTTTATTTTTGTAATAAACATATCAGTTAATGTAAATCAAAATTTCTTCCCGTTTCTAGCAAGGTGCCTCATATTAAAGATATTTATTATTTTCTTTTAATTCATGAAGGGTATTCTCGTGTTTATTTCTGATCTTCCCTGATAGGTATTCAGTTAAAGTATTGCCAAATTCATCAAGCCTAATCTTTGACTTTCAATGAAAACAATTATTAAACAGAATGATTCAATAGTATTCAAGACATTGAGAAGACAATTTCTAACTTGTACAATTCTTAAGATCAGAAAATAGTGTGAAGTCAATTCAATCAATAGAGGAGAGCTGATTATGCGAAAAGATGTTATTTATTAAATTTAAATCTCTTGAAATAGGAATTTTTTTTTAAAGGAAGGAATCAAAATTCAAACAGTGATTATAAATCCTACTACCTTTGATGACACAGGGATGCAGCTGCTTTCCTAGTTACCTAAGGCAGGTGGTGCTTTACTGTGTTTATTAGTGCTAAAATATATGAAAATCTTTCTTTGGGCCGGGCGCAGTGGCTCAAACCTGTAATTCCAGCACTTTGGGAGGCCGAGGCGGGTGGATCACGAGGTCAAGAGATCGAGACCATCCTGGTCAACATGGTGAAACCTCGCCTCTACTAAAACTACAAAAAATTAGCTGGGCATGGTGGCGCGTGCCTGTAGTCCCAGCTACTCAGGAGGCTGAGGCAGGAGAATTGCCTGAACCCAGGAGGCGGAGGTTGCGGTGAGCCG
>NW_016107497.1:1950597-1963268 GCF_001604975.1 Cebus imitator
AAAAAAAGACTTCTCAGGAGATGCAGTTATCATTATTGCTAATGTTTGTTATACATTCAGGGACACCGTGCTCAGTGCCATACCAGCAATGAAGAGCACAGTCCCAGGCTCCAACACGCATAATCTTAGCACAAAAACCAGGGGGTCTAATTTGTTTTATTATTTAATTACCTCATTAAAGAACGAAGCAAGATGTGGTATAATATTTGGCACTGCAGCCTTGATTTCCTGTTCAATATTGGGAAAAAATATATTTTGATGCAATTTCAATGTCATGCAGCATGTTTCTGAAAAAACAGTAGATAACATACATTGCTCTGGAAATATTTTGCCATTTCTAAAACGATGTAGGAAAACTGGCAGTATTCCATGCTTGAGTTAGCATAGAAAATCTACTGATTTGAGATTTGGAGGTTTTTGTTTTATGAAACAATGTACAACATTATGTATTGTAGGTAAAGTGAAATCATTTAAATAATTTCCTCTAGTTCCATGCAACAGCAAGTAAGATGCATAGCTTTTAATTTTCTTTGCTATGCCCAGAAGACTACTATAATCCAATTTTCTCACAGCTTTTGAAGTCTGTGTTAAGCAATAACGTAAGGCAAGTTTATTCCAACATAGGACACGGCCTCTCAGATCAGAACCATTTTAAATACTTATTACTGATAGGAACTTTTGAATCTACTGATAGTAGCTGAAGAGGCAAAATGACTTTTCTTTAACAAATATGTTTCTTTTAAAGTATTCGTTTTCAGAAGCATAGTTCCGTATAACAGGTGCCCAAAAATTCCTGTGGAAATGGGAATATATTTAGAAGACTCCTGTTTACGCTAGGCATGTTGTTTTGACAATTCAAGAGAAATTTCTGAATTAAAATGAACATCATACTTATCAATTTCTCAGAAAAGGTAGTAATCAAGAGTATTTGGTACATATGATTTCAGATTTAATCTCACATCCAATTTTAGGACCAAATTTAGTTAATATATTTTTAGCAAAGAATATAATCTCAACCATTTAGTGGAAACACTTGAGGGTGATGTGACTTAAGTCTAGATAAATGTATTGATATAATTCCAGTATCAATCTTTTCGTATCAATGCCATCTTTTA
Source organism: Cebus imitator (assembly GCF_001604975.1). Lineage (NCBI taxonomy): Eukaryota > Metazoa > Chordata > Mammalia > Primates > Cebidae > Cebus > Cebus imitator. Next base: position 1,951,713 of record NW_016107497.1, read on the forward strand.
AAGTGTGAAATAATGTTCCTGAAAATAATATCACAACATGATATTGGGAGGACGAATTTATTCTTCTTTTCGTTATATAAAAGGTAATTTGACAATTCTCCTGTCAAATTGTCATCTTTTTGTAGATGAGAAGTACATTTGTCAAGATATCATACATATGCCATCTTAAGAAACAATCTCCAGATCTTAGTCAATACTTTTTTTTTTTTTTTTTAAGTTCATTTCTTGCTCAAGATTATTCTGCTTCTGTCTAGGTGACATATCAGCTGTTGCCCATGAGGTGATTCAGGGATTAAGTATTCTGGAATTGTTTGAACTTCCTATCTCAGCAGGGGTTCTGTACACTAGCAGTGACAGGGAGAGCTCACACTGAAACTCACACCTACTCCCCCTCTGCTGTAAACAGAAATGACACACCTCTTTAGTTCATAATACTCAAACCGCATCTAGTCGCATGCATCTGCTTAACAGCAAATGGGGCTTGAAATGTAGGTGAAAATAGGAAATTCTTGGTAAGCATTACTTACTCTGCCAAAGAGGGATACACTAAGTATCAGATAGGCTAAATAACTTGTTTATAGTGTACAACTAAAGATATGCTTTACTTGACATTGGGACTTGTTTTGTTTATAACCAAATCTACACTGTTTCTTGTATATTGACCTACCATCCCTTTATTGGAAAATAGTATATGTAGACAAGCTTCAAGTGGGTTGTCATTTCTTCTCATATTTATGGCATGGCCATATTGACCATGAAATTATATATGAGGGAGTATATGGGAAAGATAGTAATGAATTAATATTCTGGGTCTATGACATATTTATTCAGAGTTACAGTGCAAGGTTTTATAATTACTTTAAAAAGATCATATTCAACTTTGAAATGACTTGTAATTTCATCAAATTTTCATAGACGTTTCAAGGTTGAAATGTTCTCTAAGTTCATGCAGTAGTACTAATGTGTGATATCATATTACAATGCTACCAAAGATCTTAATGTTCTAAAGGAGTAAAAGCAGATCATGGTCATTTGGAGTGAGAGATACCTGATTTGAATTCCAATCGACTGTAGTGGTGGCAGTGATGTCAGTTACTACATATTGAGTGCTGTCCTGGGCATTGTGATTAGCACATTACAAATATTATTTTAGTTACTCCTATAGAGAATCCTAGGAGATATAATTTCTTACTGCCACTATAATTATCTCCATTTCACATATGAATAAACGGAGAATCCGAGAGCTTAAATCACTTATGCTGAGATCCACAATGAGACTATTGTGAGTCATGTTATCGTCTCTGTTTTATTTTCCTAACCACTAAATAGTTTTATTACATCTTTCATAGCTTATTTTTGAATCTTATTCACTTTATATTTGTTTGGGATATTCGGTTCAAGGTACAGTTTCCCCATCTTGTATCTATTCTTTCAGAGTAATTAGTGTTCATCTCAAGATCTTGTTTATTACTGACAAATATCATCTTGTTAGATTTAGTTCATCTGACCTTTAAATCCAAAAACACTTCACTATCACCTCCAGATTACTTCTGACAATATGCCCTTCTCTAATGAGGGCAATAATAATATATGCTACGTTTACAAAATACTCTAAAATTCAACATTTTATTATCTCCTCACAATAATTCTCAGCAGTTCCTTTGACCTCCACACTCTTTTCCCTCCCATTACACTAGTTATTATTTCTTGTTTGTAAGATCTCTTTCATATACTCAACATCAAGATATTTGAGTGCTTGAAAGCTTCATCCTGGTTCGCTTTCATCTTTATAACCTCTCCCTAAAAGGTTTTCTCTACCCTAATGATGTTGATTCCATTGATATGCTCAACACCTCTAAATTTGGGTCTTTAGCACTGGTCTGTCCACTCAACTCCAACTGTCTACATCCAGCTTCCTACTCAGCCTGACAGGCATCTCACATATAAATGTTCAAAAGTGAACCCCGATTTCCACCTCCAAAGGATTCGCCAAGCCCCAGAGTAAAGAATTGAAAACGCAATTAGTAAAATTTTATGTTGGTCCAGAGATCTAGTACTTTACATGGCAAAGAGTAGTCACTTAAACCGTGCCAGATATATTTAAGTACTCTTCAATTATAAAAAATGTGATGCTCTGTTAAAGTCACACAACTAGGAATGGCTACTGGGATGAGAATTAAAAGTGGGTTTACTGCTTTATTTTCTAAGGTACTTCTTTCTTTACTTAATCATCTATAATTTGACTTCATTGTTATTCTTAATAAATACATATTTTATGATAAAGTTAATTGTGGAAACTAAGAAAGTCTGATTCAATTATATAAAATCCACTGTAAGGTCGATAACAGAAAACACTTAAACAGTATTTGTCATTGTACATATCTTTTTTGTTTTTAAGCTGGTTATAAAATATATTAAAAATGATTAATTTGGAACATTAAAAACTCTACAGAAAATAAAACTTCCCAAATTTTCACCACCGTAGGGCAATCACTATTACAATGCTAACATATTTTCTATATATTAAAAATATTTTCCAGATGAGATTGTGTTCCAGGTACCATATGGTATTCTGTTTTAGTCAGTTAGCATAAGAATGTTTATATATCATTAAATGCTTGTAAGCCATCATTTTAGTGCAACATTTAACAAGTGAGTAAAGGTTTATTCATTTTAGAATCTTAATAATGAAATAATGAATTAGTCTTATCCCTTAAGATGCACCTCAACTTCACAAATTCTGATTGATTCAATAAATACTTAATAAAGCATGATGAAAATCCTAAATCATACTTTATTTACATGTATATTTTGGAAGTCTTTTTTTAAAGTAAAGATTTTTGAATATTAAATTAGAACATGATCACCATAAATCTGAGACTTCTATAAGGAAGTATTCATCTTGTCTCTATTTTACCGGCAAAGATGCTCAAGTGATGAGTATATGTCACATATTTCATGTCTTATAGCCAATAATTAAAAACTCCATCTCAAAAAAAAAAAAAATTACGCTTGGGCTAGATAATTTCTGATTTTAATGAGCACCATGGAATAGAAATAGAATAAAATGGGATATAAAGTAATACGTGGAGTTTATCTTTTAGATAGAGTGACTTAATGATGAGGATTACACATGTAAAAATTTGTATAAAGAATGCCCAATGGGAGAGAAATAAACTCATATTAAAAGATGAAAGGAAAAAAAATGATATGTAATCAAGGAACTTAAAGTCTAGTATGGCTATAATAGACAGTTGGTGGAGAGCAGAGAAGGAATCAGAAGGCATGTTAATAAGCTAGTTCATGTAGATGTGTAGGTCTCTGTGTATGCCTGTGTACATATGCACATATTTAAGGTGTTAGAGAGGAACTGTGCACTGTGAATATAAAAAAAAATAAGATTAAATTTAGGGTCTCCATTTAAAAATAAACTTGTACACAAATGGGCTACATACTTAGCATTTAGAAATATCATACATGGTCAGGTCTGGTGGCTTACGCCTGTAATTTCAACACTTTGGGAAGCTGAGGTGGGTGATCACCTGAGGTCAGGAGTTCAAGATCCACCTGGCCAACATGGTAAAAGCCTGTCTCTACTAAAAACACAAAAATTAGTTGGGTGTGCTGGTGTGTGCCTGTACTTCCAGCTGTTCACGAGGCTGAGGAAGGAGAATTGCTTGAATCTGGAAGGCAGAGGTTGTAGTGAGCTGAGATTGCACCACTACACTGCAGCCTGGCAACAGAGTGAGACTCTGTCTCAAAAAAAAAAAAAAAAAAAAAAAAAAAATCACACATTTGTATCTAAATCTAGATATTTATTTATATGTATTTATAGATAAAAATACATGCATCTTGCCCCTGTCCAACAACTAAGACTCTCAAATCAATGTATACAAGGAAATACATTAGCATTTTATAATGAGTAGAAATAGTATTTAAAATATACATAAACCATATAGATCGATGCAGATGTGAGTGAAATAAAAGATAAAATGCACAAAACAATGTGGATCATTCAAATCAGAAAAATGGTAAATGTTAAAGTATTAAGATGATGGAATACAGTAATGAATGCATTAGTATATCTGTGGTTATACTGAGGATTTAATTCACTCTAGAACATTTTCTTCTGTTAAAAATAGCAAAAAAACTTTTCTTCACGTTTTTTCCATAACTTTCAATAAATGAGGATAATTATGTTTAGAAGTGATTCATCTTAAGTGCTCTTCATAAATTATACCAGCTAATTTTTAGTGACTTAAGTTTATTGGGATACTGCTGAGTTAAAAGGGGTATATTTTGCTGTTGAAATTTTCTTATTAAGTTAATGACTTCTTGCACAACTGAAATGACGACTGGAATTATTACTAACATTTGAAATCTTAACTGTTTGGTTTGAACATAAAATATAATTTCTCATTTATTTGAATTGAACTCCTATAATTTAAAAAATTTATACATTTAAAAATATTATTAAGGAAATATTTGTATATCATTATACCTAACACAAATAGGCAACTTAGGTTTTCTAATCCACTGTGCTTTCTGCAAATACTTTCAGATTTTTTTTTTTAATTTCGCTTTTTATTATAACAAGCCCACTGTTATTTCATACGTGGCCAACTCATACCTTGTAATCTGTCCTTAGGTAACCAAGAGTCAACTGCATTAGTCATTCATAAAGAGTAAATTTGTGAACTATCAATCTGTTTCCCTTTATGTTGGCAATCAGTGTGTTTTAATTTTATTAGGAAAGTAATTAGGAAGAAAAATGAAGATGATATCTGGAAAATACTTTTTTTTTTTTAAGAAAGAAAAAGAAAGAAAGGAAGAGAGAAAGAAAGAAAAAAAGAATGAAAGAGAGAAAGAAAGAAGAAGAGAAACAGGGAGAGAGAACGGGAATCTTGCTTTATTGCCCAGGCTAGAATGCAGTCTAAAAATATGTATTAAAAGCCTCTTTTCTGCCAATAATTGTGCTTAACAATGAGACAGGAAGGAATAAGGGAGGAAAATGACAACCAAGCAGCCAACCAATATTTCATTCAAACCTGTGAAATGCTACACAATTACTGAGGAGTGATTTACTTCCAATTATGTAGTCACTTTTAGAATAGGTGTGATGTGGAACTGAGAAGAATGTATGTTTTGTGGATTTGGGGTGGAGAGTTCTGTAAATGTTTATTAAGTTTACTTGTTCCGGGTCTGAGTTCAAGTCCTGCATATCCTTATTAATTTTCTGTCTCGTTGATCTGTCTAATATTGACAATGTGATGTTAAAGTCTCCCACTATTATTGTGTGGGAGTCTAAGTCTCTTTATAAGTCATTAAGAACTTGCCTTATGTATCTGGGTGCTCCTGTATTGGGTGTGTATGTATTTAGGATCATTAGCTCTTCTTGTTGCATTGATCCTTTTACCATTATGTAATGTCCTTCTTTGCCTCTTTTGATCTTTGTTGCTTTAAAGCCTATTTTATCAGAGGTGAGAATTGCAAGTCCTGCTTTTTATTTATTTATTTGTTTATTTTATTTTCATTTTTTACTCTCCATTTGGTTGGTAAATCTTCCTCCATCCCTCTGTTTTGAGTCTTTGTGTATCCTTGCATGTGAGATGGGTCTGGATGCAGCATACCAATGGGTTTTGGCGTTTTATCCAATTTGCCTGTCTGTGTCTTTTGATTGGCATTTAGTTGATTTAAATTTAGGATTAATATTAATATATGTGAGTTTAATACTGCCATTTAATGCTAGCTGGCTGTTGCGCTCATTAGTTGATGTAGATTCTTCATTATGTTGATGCTCTTTAGCTTTTGGTATATTTTTAGAATGGCTGATACTGGTTGTTACTTTCTATGTGTAGTGCTTCTTTCAGAAGCTCTTGTAAAGCAGGCCTGGTGGTGATGAAATCTCTGAGTACTTGCTTGTTCATAAAATATTTTATTTTTCCTTCACTTATGAAGCTTAGTTTGGCTGGATATGAAATTCTGGATTGGAAGTTCTTTTCTTTAAGGATGTTGGATATTGGCCCCCACTCTCTTCTGGCTTGTAGAGTTTCTGCTGAGAGATCTGCTGTGAGTCTGATAGGCTTCCCTTTGTGGGTAACCTGACCTTTCTCTCTGGCTGCCCTTAGCATTTTCTCCTTCATTTCCACCCTGGTGTATCTGACGATTATGTGCCTTGGGGTTGCTCTTCTTGAGGAATATCTTTGTGGTGTTCTCTGTATTACATGGAGTTGAATATCGTCCTGCCTTGCTAGGTTGGGAAAGTTTTCTTGAATAATATCCTGAAGAGTATTTTCCAGCTTGGATTCATTCTCTTTGTCAAATTCAGGTATACCTATCAAACGTAGATTAGGTCTTTTCACATAGTCCCATATTTCTTGGAGACTTTGCTCATTCCTTTTTACCCTTTTTTCTCTAATCTTGTCTTCTCGTTTTATTTCATTGAGTTGGTCTTCAACCTCTGATATCCTTTCTCTGCTTGGTCAATTCCACTGTCAGAATTATTAATTGGATAGCTCTTTAGATAGCTAATCACTGGTTGGACAAGATTGTTAAAAGCTACACAAGATTATTGGACTTTGGTGTTCTGATGACTTTGTTCATAGCTTGTATAAAAATTCTTCATTATTTTCCATTCTTACATAACTTTTTTTTTCTGATTGCTTAATATTTAGCAGTGTGAATTGATACTCTTAAAATATCAGCGACAAGTGAAGCGTCATGGAAGAGCAAGTTTTGAAGTCCACAAATATGTCCAGGCTTGTAAGTCAAACTCTGTTGGCTAAAATGTAATTCCACCATCATCACACCTAATTGCAAAGGAAGCTGGGAAATATAATTAGCTGTGTGTTCAGTAAGAAGAGTATACAAATTATGGTTGCAATCTCCTGCACTCTAGACAATATTATAGCAGAGCTGGTAAGACAACACTTTGATTTTTTAAATTTTTAAAAATTATTATTATTTAGAGATGAGGGTCTCACTATGTTGTCAAGATTGGTCTGCAACCCCTAGCCTTGAGCATTCTTCCCTCTCCTGCCTCCCAAGTTGCTGGGATTACAGGTGTGAGCCACCCCATCTGGGAAATACTTTGTATTTCACGACATATTCTAAGGTTAAAGTTGTGTGAGCCTTGCATTTTCTTTTTAGCAATCAATTGACAAATGGTGCTCTAATTAACTCTCTCTAAAGAGTGTCAAAATATGGAGAATAATTTCTGATTAGTATAATATTTAATCTATTAACCCTATTTTAACCTCTTTTAAACAATTACTTATGGGATTCCCTTTTGTATTGATTTTAACCTTAACTTTATATAAATAAAATAACCTTGAACATACAAATTCTCCTCTTACCTAATTTTTTTGTAGATCTTTCCTAGAACTTTCTAATATATGAAACAGCCCCATGTTAATATACTAGCATCTAAAACTGTCTCAACCCCTTGCACTCAACACGTGAGTAATGTTCTGGCACAGCCTATATTTCCTCCATTGTGAAGCCGCCGAGTTCTCAGCTCTTGTCTAAGGGGAAGCCTCAAACTAGCTTCTCCTTCTCTTTTTCATTGATGATTGGATACAGTTGCACCAAAGTAACTTATGAGAGGATAATAAGTTATTCAGAATAGGAATTGATGCATTCAGATTGCTTTCTCAAAAATTAAAATTGTGAAATTTGGAGTGAATTAAGCATGTAGGTACTAAGAGTTTTTACCATATTAGTAACTCTAAAACACCTTGGTAATTGTACAGCTTGCCTCAGAACTCTTTTTTTAATGCACTGTCATGAAAAGTCTAAAATCTTCAAAGTCATTTTTAATATACTTTGAAATCTGACTCTAAGTATTTCCATCAGTGTCCAGCCCAGCTGGACTACTGGATTGAGATCTGGGGTTCTCTGCCTCCCTACTTTTCCTTTTGATGAAAACAAGAAGTGAGTTCCAGGAAAACACCCAATGCTGTCTCTCCATTAATTCCGAATTATAATCTCCAGGATGTTTTCCTGATCATCCTAAGCAAAATTGCTCTGCTACTTACTTACTTATTTATTTATTTGTTGATGGAGTTTTGCTCTCGTTGCCCAGGCTGGAGTGCAATGGTGCAATCTCGGCACACCACAATCTCCGCCACTCAGGTTCAAGTGATTCTCCTGCCTCAGCCTCCCAAGTAGCTGGGATTACAGGTGCCTGCCACCACATCTGGCTCATTTTTGTATTTTCAGTAGAGATAGGCTTTCAACATTTTGGTTCAGGATGGTCTTGAACTCCTGACCCCAGATGATCCTCCCACCTCAGCCTCCCAAAGTAATGGGATTACAGGCATGAGCTACTGTGCTTATCAAAATGCTCAGACAGATGAAAACATGGAAATATTTTCTTTGATCCTAACACGGGTAGATCTGAATTACAAGCTATTCAAGAGTGGTTAGGTACTGCCCTTTTCCTTTGTATCTATGTGTAATTGCAGTGAATTATTTAGAAGGATGCTGCATAGTCCCAAATGAATTGTTGTTACTGATGCTTTGTTATGTGAATATTTAAATATTGATTTTTCAGAAATAGTGGGCAGCCTGTGTACATTTTCATGGTGTTTTGACAAAAACTTTGCAATAAGTGTCACAAGTCAGTTTTTGCTGACAGCCGAAACCAGAACTCCATGAGAAATGCAAATTGATGTCACTTCTCATTTGTAAAAGGCTTGAAAATTATGAATTCAAAAATATTCAATAGCAATGGGTCAAAGAGAAATTTGCTGCATCTATTCGAGTATGTGTCTGTGTATATAGCATATAGAGAGATGCTTTCCTGAGACAGTGCTACATAGATTAAAAATTGGAAATAGGATAATGTTGGGTGGTTTCTAGGAAGTGGGTCATTGACTGGTAACCTAAATATTGTACTTAAAATACTTGTTTATGGATTATTAATTTTACCAGTCTGAAACAGATAGGAATGCCAGTGGTATTAAAGCCTTTACGATTTGAAACACAAAGAAGCAGAACTATTTTTGAATCTCTTCTATTGAGACTTTCAATAACTTTATTGACAATATAGGAGAGATATAAGTAGGCACAGTGACTCACGCCTGTGATCCCAACACTTGGGGAAGCTAAGGCAGGTAGATCACCTAAGGTCAGGAGTTTGAGAAAAGCCTAGCCATGTGGTGAAACCCCGTCTCTATTAAAAATGTAAAAATTAGCTGGGTGTGGTGGTGTGCACCTGTAGTCCCAGCTACTTGGTAGGTTGAGGCATGAGAGTCGCTTGAACTCAGGACGGGAGGTTGCAGTGAGCTGAGATTATGCCAGTGCACTCTAGACTGGGTGACATAGCAAAACTCCAGGAAGAAAAAAAAGAAAGAGAGAGAGAGAAAGGAAAAAAGAAAAGAAGGAAGAAAGAGAAGGAAAGAAAGAAGGAAAGGAGGGAGAGAGGGAAGGAAGGAAGGGAGGGAGGGAGAGAGGGAGAGAGGTTGGGAGGGAGGGAGGAAAGGAGGGAAAGAAGGAAGAAAGGAAGGAGAAAAAATATATATTATTAATTGACTACCAATAATTTTCTGTAAAGTCATATTAAGTCAGAGGTTATTTGTCAGAGGATAGTACTGAAAATGAAGGAAAGAATAAAGAAACAAAATACACAGGCTTCTATGATATTGTGATGTTTAAGAAACAAGCAAATTTCCTAGTTAAAAATGATGGCATATGTGTGTAAAATACTGAAGAGCTAAAATGCCCAATCTCACCACGTTTACACATTCTGTGCATATATTAGAGAGAAAAAAAGTGTATAAAACACCCAACATACATTTCTTCAGTGATTATCCCTCATTCTTTTATAAGCATATATGAAATTTACTGCTTACTTGCCAACATTGCTTCAGAGGAATGGAAACTTGTTTCTGTTTAATCATATCACCTTCATTTTCTTTTACCTGAATAAATGCTTCAGAAGGTTGAGTGTGGTATAGGTAAACATACATACACATATACATACATAAGTATTTGGCCTGTGTGTATATATGCATCTATATATGCATATATATTGCCTGACTAGCTATTTTTAAAATTTTTATTTTAAATTAGGCTCATTTAAAAACCCTTACTTATTTTAATTTTTCTATTTCATTTTCTATTTTATTGAACACTTTACCTAAGAAACAGGATATCATTTGAGTTGAACTCAAATCAAAGATTTTAAAAGAATAGAAAAGAAAATTTGAGGCATTTATATCATTTAAATAATTTTGATATGTTGCTTAGAAATTTAGAGTATCATCTTTCAAAGTGGGTTAAAATTCAGTTTCATTCCTCCCAGAGCAGTGTGCATGAATGTGTGCGTGTGTATGTGTTTGTAAGTTCAGATATATCCCTAGGATCTTTAATATAACGTTTTAAGATGATTTATATGTACACATATTCAAATCTAGTCCCTTCTCTTTTCCTAGAGTTATTCATAAAGGAAGAATATCACCATGTTGATCTAGAGAGTTAATACAGGTTTTTAAAAATTTTGTGTAAGTGCCTTAATACTCATAGGATCAGAAATTTAATTGGGAAACAATTAGTTTTCTTTATAGTTTGTGGCTTAGTTTTCTACCTTACGGGATAATACTATATTTATGTGTATGTATGTTTTGATATATTTATATATATAAATTATATATTTATATATACACATATATTTATATTTGTATATTTATATATGTATATTTATATGGATATGCATAAGTGTGCCTATTTAATTATATACATAGTTTATGTATATAAATAATATATGGGTGTGCGTGTATGTGGTGTGTTTGCATACATATGTGTATGTATATATTTTCCTTTTATTTTATTTTTATTCTTCTTTTATTCCATTTTCCTTCAGGTAATGAAGTAGAGTGTTAATCACATTGGTGGCAATAAGTAAGTTTATAATAAATACGACTTTCTATTTCCCTAGAAAGTTTTCAAAGCAATCAGTGTTCCTGGATCCACAGTATTTGTTTAATAACAGTTAATTTCTTTCATGTAGCAATGAGTAAATTCTCTGCTCAAATGGTCCCTCTAGTTTCTTGATTGTGTATCATATTGTTTGGGTCAGATATTTATTTGCACTTACTTAGTGTTGGGCATGTATGTATATCTTTACTAATATTAACTTATCTTTCTTATGTGTAAAAGACAATTTTTCTTGCATTCTTTATATTGCATCTACTCTCTTTTTATTCTGTATTCAAAGAATCAGGATGTTGCTGGAAGAAAAATGAGAAATGTTAACAACTAGGGAATGGAGAGTGTCCTCTACCTTCCATTCACTCAACCATTTTCCTATTTATATTTTAGAGAAAGTAATATTATTTCACATGTGGTTCAGGGAAGTTTCCCTCTCTTTTAAAATACTTCCTTGGATTTGTAGAAGTCTCAGGTTCTTGATTCGTGTGTCTACATCTTATCTGAGTTTCCCTCTGCCTTTCAGATTGCTCTTACTCAGTTTCCTTTGTTGATTTCTCTTATTGCTGCGTTTTAGAGGTGGAAATTTTTGAAGCCTTACTACATTATTTTCTTTTTTTTCTTTTT
>NW_016107497.1:1965108-1967205 GCF_001604975.1 Cebus imitator
AAAAAAAAAAAAAATTCCCTATGCCATAGTTTCTTTGTTTATAAAATAGAAGTAGATTTTGTAACTCAAAAGTTATTATAGATATTAAATTTATCAGTATGTGTAAAGCATTTATAAAAGTATTAGTTACTTTTACATGGCTCACATCTGTAATCCCAGCACTTTGGGAGGCTGAGGTGGGTGGATCACGAAGTCAGGAGTTTGAAACCAGCCTGGCCAACATGGTGAAACCCCATCTCTACTAAAAATACAAAAATTAGGCTGGTGTGGTGGTGAGTGCCTGTAATCCCAGCTACTTGAGAGGCTGAGGCAGGAGAATCATTTGAACCTGGGAGGTGGAGGTTGCGGTAACCTAAGATCATGCCATTGCACTCCAGCCTGGGTGGCAGCATGAGACTCCATGTCAAGAAAGAAAAGTACTAGTTATGTGGAAATTGCAACTCTTCAGTGTCAACTCATTATTGTACAGAAAATCTCTCTCTAAAATTAGCATCATCTGCTTGAATAAATTATTTTATAATTACATTATACATTTATTGTATAGTTTTATAATTGTGTTATACATATCTATATATTTGAAATTCATTAACCTTATAGCTAAATGTGTTAGAGAAACACTAAACATACAAAGGATAAAAGGGCTTTCAAAAGTCATCCTTTGTTGGAAAAATATTACTGAAAAGCATTATGCAGATTTCTACCATGTATTAGTAATACTATGAAAGACCCACAAAATAATAAATAAAATTCTGGTGTATAGTACCTACAGAAAAGCAGAAATTTGTTTGACTACATTAATAAGAAGTTTACTTGACATAAAAACCATGAGAGGCTAAAAACTGTAAATAATATGCACAGTTAATCACTAGTTTTTCAAGAAATTTGTGGAGAAAAGTAATAAAATAAATAGAAGCCAAAACAGTTTAGAAGCCTTTCAGTTTTATAAACATTATATTATTTATCTAGTTAGAGATAATTATTTAGAAAATAGGTAAAACTACATTTTTTTGTGACTATCAAGAGTAACTTCTTACCCCAGGAACTTGGATTTTATGGTTTCATGAAATTTTGTACCTGAAAATCACTAGGGTAAAGATATACTCTTGTTATTTTATAGATGTGGAAATCAAGGCTCAAAAAGTTACATAATTTGCCTAAAATTATATAATTGTTTATTTTATCTTATTTTAGAGACAGGGAGTTCCTTTTTTGACCAGGCTGGGGTGCAGTGGTGTGATCATGGCTCATTGCAGCTCCAGCCTCTTGCTGGGCTCAAGTGATCCTCTCACCTTGGCCTCCCATGTAGCTGGGACTACAGATACCTACCTACCACCATGCCTGGCTAAATTTTATATTTTTTGTAGAGATGGGCTTTCTTTCCATGTTGCCCAGGCTGGTCTTGAACTACTGAGCTCAAGCGATTTGCCTGCCTCAGCCTCCCAAACTGCTGTGATTACAGGTGTGAGCCACCTCACCCAGCCATAATTGCTTAATGTAACAATTCTCAACTACCTAACATAAGCTTACCATTGTGTTAATAGACACAAAGAGGAATAAAACATTACTTGTTTCTTCAAGGAACTTCCAATTGTTTCATACACTTTATAATTAGTTTCCAGAGTTTTCAGATGTATGTTGAACATGTGTGAATTTTTCTAACTGCACAGAAAGTTCATGGATAATGATCCTGAACATTATTTTAATGCTGACTTAAATAAAAGCCATTAGCTAAACAGATATTGTTGAGTTTTAATCTTCCTCTGCAATCTGTTTCCCTGGGGAAAAACAATGAAAATGTTAAAGAACTTTAATTGCTTCCTCAAAACTTTTATTTGTATGGTTTGAAAATTACTCACAATATTTACGATGTCCTTTCTAATATGATCAAATAACACTTAGGGAATTTGCCAAATTTGTGTGCAATTATTCATTTCATTTAGCCTTTCCTAAAGAAGAAACCATCTCACCTTACTGCCTTGTAAAAATAATTTATTATTAGGCCGGGCGCGGTGGCTCACGCCTGTAATCCCAGCACTTTGGGAGGCCGAGGCGGGTGGATCACGAGGTCAAGAGATCGAGACCATCCTGGTCAACATG
>NW_016107497.1:1968613-2020901 GCF_001604975.1 Cebus imitator
GTCTGAATAACTGGGAAAGTGCTTTGAGTATTGACTTTTTAGGGCTACACATAAATATTAGGGACTAGGCCAATTTGCAAATACAGAACCTGGGAATAATGAAGATTTGCTTTATCTAAATAACAAGAATTATTCAATTATGAATGTACTATGTACTCAATGGAGCAAAGATAAGACATGTGAAAAGAATGTGGTGGGGAGTCACAAGCTTACCCCATCATGTTATGTCAGACAGTTTCAGACATTTGTGTCTGTTTTTCATACTTAATCAAAGTAGCATTATTTTATGGAAGGAGTTGATTGTAGAGAAAGGAGTAAGCATCGTGTATTCAGTGAGACCTAAGATTATATCTTAAAATGAAGAGAAAGGATGGAAAATTTTAGAATTAGGTAAATTACTATCAAATAGCAATAACCTAGCATCATTTCTTATTAGAACTAGTTGTTTTCATCCCAATATTTTCTTAGAATAATATTGAGCCTGAGCAGAGCATTCAGACTGATGATCCCATGTTACATTACATAAAAATTATGAGGTGAAATTCATATTAGTCCATTCTAAGAACTAGGGAGGGGCAACAAATATACAAATAGTACATCAAAATATTACAAATAGAATATTGATGGGATACCCAATGAAAAACATTTCTATTTTGAAACTTTCTTTAAATGTGTTCTGAAATCTCAGAAGTTTCAAATAATATTTTCAAATGGAAAATATGTAGTATCCACTACAAATGAGATTTGATTACATGTCAGAGTTTTTCTACTCATAGTGGAAATTATTTTTATATATTAGCATCATAAGAGCAGAATTGTTTTTTTTTTTTTTGCCATGTCTGAAGGATTAGGCAGTAGACATAAGAAATAAAATTATGCTTACAGTTGATATAAGATATTTATGAATAGCATTTTATTTATCTTTTAAACATACTACCTAGATAAAAGCCTAAATTACTGTAGACACACTTTCTTTTTATTTGAACTGAATTAGTTTTGGACACATAATCTTCTTATGTTTTAATCAGCCTGAGAAATGAATTTTGCATTTGAATGATACATTGTTCTTTTAAGTAAAAAGACTATTCCCATTTACCTTGAAAGAGTAATTCAATAAATAGTGCCGTAGCGGAGAAAGAGAATTAATTTCCTTCTAACTATTAAATTTAGTTGTTTGCAGAAATTGCTCCAAAGTACAAATTGCTATGTGCTCAAACTTCACAGTAAAGTTCTAATATAATTTTATAAAATTAAATATCCATTTTTCATATAATTTTAGACCCCAAAAGTACCTTAGAGATATGTAATTTGAAATTCCTTGAATTTCAAATGAAGAAGCCAAAGAGCAAAGATGTTTGCTGACTTAATTTATCAATGTGGTATATATTAGAAAATAAATGTATACTGTAAAATACTGTATAAAATTAAAGTAATATAGTTATTATTTTTGAAATTCACCCAAATAGTGTCTTGTCAGCACTCGTATGTTTGTCAGCTCCTAGTCCAAAGTCTTTAGCTCTATGACAGTCTGAATTTTCTCAGCTAATGAAAAAATTGAGGTTTATATCTAAAAGCAGCTTTTAAAATAATCACCAGTTTGTAGAGCATTCTTCAGTAGTGTGGTAGATTATTAGAGTTCTATATGTCATTATATCATTGTCATAGCAGTATCTGAATCAAGAAAATGATAATTACGGGAAAATTAAAAAGACTATGGTTAAAATCTTGAAGTATCAGGTGCATGCTTTATGCCAGGTAGCATACCTAAAAAAAAGTTCATATATTTTCTCATCTAATTCATAAAACAATCATGAGAGTTAGTAATTTTCCTCATTTTATAAATAAAAATAAGAATTATCATGTAACTTTGCTAATGTAGTAAAGCTCAGAAGTTGGCAGAACCTGGATTCAAAACTGGTATATGTGCTGTTAGTCATTTTGTAAAATCTATTCCAAATTGCTAATGTAAGGCTGGGGGGCGTCCCCAGCTCTCTGATTTGAATAGGTTCTTAGCCTTGCTAACCCCAAGATTGGGGAAAGGGGCTCCAGAGGCACAGTGAGTTTGTCATTCAAATAAATATAGTGAACCGGAAGAGTTTTGTGGAAAAGCAATTTATTAGGCAGAGAAAGAGTGCTCCCACGCTGTCGTGGGAGGGGATCCAGAGAAATAATCCATATACTGTAGGGAGGGAGCAGCGTCATTTTAACCCTTGAGTTATTCCCTCTCCATTCATGTTCTCATCCAATGAGAAGAGTTCTTTGAAACGTCTTCTGGAGTGATTGATCTTTGACTCTGGTATCCGATTGGCTACTTGGTCCACAACGCTGAGTTAGAGCCCCCTCCTCCCTGGTTTTTTAAGACAAAGGAGGTTCACCTGGATTTCTCCACCTAGACCCCTGCGGAAATGCGAAGAACTTTATATTTCCCGGTCAAGGCGTGGAGCCAGGAAACTCCTGCCTTTGAAACTATGCCCCTGGCAGTCCCAGGAAGAAAAGTTTTTCTTTAACACAGTCCCTCGCTAAGATTAATAGATAACACAAGAAATAGTCCACAGTGTATTTGCCCCAAAGAGATGTGCCTGAACAGAGTTTCTGAAGACCTCCTAATGAAAAGAAAAAAATATATTAATAGTCAAAATATGTCAGTTAAGAAGAGGAGGAGAAAAACAAAAGTTGAGTATGAAAAGGGAGAAAGATACTCAGCTAGATAATAATAAAATAAAGGATGATGATATGATTAAGCTTCGTGTTCCCACCTAAATCTTATCCTGAATTGTAATCCCTGTAGTTGTAATCCCATAATCCACATGACAAGGGTGGGACCAGGTGGAGATAAAATTGAGTCATCGGACCAGTTTTCCTCATGCTGTTTTCCTAATAGTGAGTGAGTTCTCATGAAATCTGGTGGTTATTGCTCCTCACTTCTCCTTCCTGCTGCCTTGTGAAGAAGGTGCTTGCTTCCCCTTCCCCCATGGTTGTACGTTTCCTCTTGATCAGCAATCCAATGCTCTACATTTGAGCTATACCACCTCCTTGTGATTGTAAGTTTCCTGAGGCCTCCCAAGCCATGCTGAACTGTGAGTCAATTAAACTTCTATCCTTTATAAGTTACCCAGTCCCAGGCAGTTCTTTGTAGCAGTGTAAAAACCGACTAATACAGGTAATTATCCCAGTTCTTTTGCCCTGTAAAGCTACCTGATAAAAATTATAAATTTGTCAAAATAAAAATGTAACAAAATGATAACTGGACTTCCTTTTGGTACTCTGTGGACTGACTACTCTGAAAGACACTCTGGAACAAAATTATATCTTGTATAAATCACAGTCCATCTGTGCTCTGACAGGAACTCTAGAAGCCTTCCAGCAAACAAACAGAAAATAGTTGACACAGAAGAATAGTAAGCATTAAGCTAACACAAAGCCATTTGGTTTGTCTGGTTGGTTTTGGAAAGAAAATGCAGTGGATATAGAATCTAAACCCTGACAAGGGATGAGTGGTTTTTCTTAACCTGAGACCTCAAGGTAAGCCAGTAAGCTGGAAGGTGCCCAGGTGGTCACAGGTTAATGGGATTATTTGGCTCAGAGAGAAGCAAATACAAATGCTCTCTATAGAGAACTAACTCCAAAGTTAGCCCTCAAGATTCTCACAAATAATGATGAATTAAATATGTTCTTAAAATCAAAGATCACCCTGGTTCTCAAAAAAATTAGCTACACTGAGTAAGAGTTGGCAGAAACAACATTCAGAAGTTTAGTTTCCAATCCCAAATGATTTTAGATATTGGAATAACAAGAAACAGTATATAAAATTTTGACATTTGGTAGGCAACTAGAAATAAAAGTAATTTAGGAGAGAATAGTGTATCAGTGATAAAGATTTCATTTTCCTGAAAAATACCTAGTATTTTTTTTTTTAAACACACATAAGAAATAAGTATTTCAAAAAGAAGAAATAAGCATGGTTGGTGCAGAAACTTGAGGAATAATCAGGAGAGTATGGTGTTGCTGAAATCAAGGGAGAAACTCTAAGAGGAAAAATGTGGTCTATAGTGGCATGAAGTAAAAACTCAAACACATGGGCAGGCCATCAAATTCGATACTGAAGTGAGTTTAATTTTTCTCTCGTCTGAATGCCGTGTGTGGAGGCTCCTGTATCTGTCCTCAAAAGCATCCATGTAGGAAAGTATGAGAGTGGGGAATTGTTGAATTTTCCTTTTCAATATTACTGATAGTAGGAAGAAAAGAAAAAAAAATGAAAAATTATCTAAATATATTATTCCAAGCCGTTAGAGGAAATGTTGATGTTATTTAGGCATGATATTGCTTTGCTTTGTAAATGGATGATTTTTATTCATTTGTCTTATAGCATCTTTTCAAGGCCAGCATCTTTTTCTTTTATTCCCAAAGGATAGTTGTGGCTCTCCCTCTTGCTCATAAGTAGTTGCTGCAACAACCAGGAGCTCTGTCAACACAGGTCTTTTTGTTTTAGAAGCCCATGTAAGGCAGAAAGCCAATACCATAGTTTCCAAAGAGAATTTTCATTGAATTGCTCATTGCTGACGTTTTTCTTTTCAACCTCTTTTTATTCGGATCGATTTTTAAACTCTTTTTTATTTCAAAACTCTTGAAATGAAATAATTGCATTACGTTGGTTGCAAACTTTTCTAAAACTGAAAGGAAAATGAATATGCAAAGAAAAGTCAACTGAGAGTTCATTTAAAAGGAACATCAAACCACCTACAGAACTGACATTTCTCAGGGAAAACATGAGAATGTTTTAGGTGGCTCACCCTGACAAAAATTGAATAAAAATATATACTGCGAATCCATTAACTTTGGATATGATTTCTGTTAAATGAATGAATGTAAATATTGAAGAGTGAAGCCCATTTTAAATATTAAGGACATCTTGTAGGGAATGACTAAGAGAATACATTGTTTTCTTCATGTGCAGTGTTATCTAAATCAATCTCCAGGACTAAACTGAAACCTTTCCGTCATGTTTCTAAGCAAGGGATTCGGGAGACTTAAAATGACAGCTTTAATTTAATATTGTGACAAAAGCGTTCATCTCAAAAAACTGTAGACTTCTCTTGGGCCTACATTTTTATACGCTGCTTTTCCAACTATTTGTTCTTTTAACATTTGAGATTGCAGGGCTAAGTTTTGTTTTCATACCTAACAAACAACAACAAAAACAAAAAGCTTCCATGGTACTAAACCACATCAGACGACTGACTGAATTTTCCTAATTATTGATATTTAGCAGTATCATCTCTGAAATACATGTTATCATTTTAAATTTGTAAGAACTAAATTTTAGGACATTCTCAAAGAATATTACTCGATATTTTAATTTAAATATTTTGATGAAAGTAGTATTTGACTCATTTTATCAGTTCAACAAATGTTTGGGTGTCTTTTGTGTGTCAGTCAACATGATTGATGCCTTTGATAAAATAGAAAAGAAGACCGGCAAGGCCCTTGGCCTAATAGGATTTAAATTCTAATCAATATGAATTAATACATTTTCTGTAGATTTCCAAAATTATGTGAGATCAGTAGATAATAGTGAGAGAATGAATGAACATAGGTATATGTAAATGTGTATTTGGATAATGAAGAAGCATTATTCCATCAGTTTGAAAACATTATCTGTCTTTCAGTATTTAGCTATAATCTACAATCTGTTTACAATTAGCTGGTGGACAAATATTTATTTAATGTCCATTATAATAAAAAGGAAACTGTACTAAGTGCTACAGGAACTATTAAAAGAAAAAAAGATGCAGCTCTCAGGGGATAGAAATAGATATTCTATTATGCATGAATAATACAAGTAGTAGCTGTCAATAGAATTTAAAGGAGGAAGATTTTATTTTACCCAGGATGATCAGAGCAGTTTTTAAAAAAGAAATATGATTTGATATGTCTCCTCAAGAATGGGTAGAATTTCAGTATGTGGAGAGAAAACCAATAGATGTATATGGATAAAATGGCAGGAGGATAAAAAGATATTATTTCCCCTAATAGTTGGATATTTTGTGGATGAGACAAAAATTGAACACTAATTTTTAACAGGAATTTTGTAAAATTACCTATTTCCTTGAATATGTTTAAGTTTAAACACATTTTTAATTCGAAGTTTAAATAGCATTGAGATATATAATTTTTAAATTTCTTAATATTAAATGAGATTGTAATATCATTTTCATAAATATGGCCAATGGAATTCAAATGTATTAGTAACTTGATAATCACTATGATGTATTTTTTTAAAAAACAGTCATGTTTAACACCTAGAAATTATAAATTATTTTTTTCCTTGAACCCAAATTTTCACTTCACTTCCCCTGCAGGATTTTAGATTAATGTGACATATTTCATTATTGAAATTATTTTGTTGACATCCTACTTTTTCATGGTTCTCAGTAATTCTTTTGAATTTCCTTTGACCATTAGACTCTAAATCTCAGTACTTCTGAATTAAAAAATCATTATAACATTAGTACATGACTGATCAAAATTACATACATTTATATTTAAATTGTGACAAGTTAATAACAAACTATTATTTATAATGCATCTGTTAATGAGATAAATGATGTTTATTTAACTAATTTCAGTACCACGGATGAATATTAATTATTGTTAGGAAAACATGTGTATCAGTATTAATTCTATCCTTATTTTTTTATAAATAGGAGCAATGAGAAAAATTATTTACATGAATAAGTAAATGAAAATAAAATTTGTTTTAAAATAGCAATGCCACTAAATTTTTGAAATCCTTCAGTGTTATAAGTTAAAATTTGATAGATATTTATCATCAAAAGTCTTTTTTATTGATCAATCAGATTGTACTCAAGGCTCACACAAGAGATTTGCTCTATAAAAAGACTCAAGATGTTAAAAAGTAATACATTTCTTTTAGAAAATATGAAAACAGTAATTGTAAGAGAAAGTTAACTGGGAATTGGGAAATGGTAAAGGATAGTCTATACATCTATTATGGATATGTTACCATGTGGACTAATTTTAGGAAAAAGTTAACCACTGAGGCTCTGAAAATGAATCTCCTTCAAGTTATTCATGCCAATATTATAAAGTCCTTGAAATACCTTTTTGAATCCAAGGGAGCGCCCATACTTGAGTTTGAAAACCATAAGAAGAACATATTATGGGACCATATAGGCTTGGAGTAGTGAGTAATTTCAAGAGAATGTTAGTGAAGGAAAAACCTGAAATCTGGGGAATTGAGCAAATAAAGTCTGAGTTGGGAGGAAGAGTAATTCTCAAGACAGTGGTGATTGCACTTGCATGTCTAGTAGATGGGCAAGAACCTTATGTACTGTAAGAAGGAATTGTAAGAAGTTTTGTGCCATCTGAAGTAGAGTGTGAAAGACAGGGGGTATTGAATAATGTGCCTAGAGAGGTGTTTGAAAACAGATAAAGTCAGCCTTGGAAGTTAAATTATGAAGACAGACTTACCTGTGGACATTAGTAAACTACTAAAATGTTTTTAACAGAGGTAGTTATTTTGTTTTTGTCTTTTTAAGACATTCTTGGGGCAATAAGGAAAATTTTACCAGGGTATATGAGATAACAGGAAATCTTTTAGCAGATGCTTGGTATGAAAAAAGAAAAAAATGATAGTTGCTTCAAATGAGCTGATGGCAAAAAAAGATGGAAACAATTAAGGTTGAAGAATGTGAAGGATACAAAATTTCCCAACATGAAAATTAATAGTGGAGGGTGAGGAAAATTAATTTTTTTACTAGATATTATTGGGAAGTCAAAATGAGACCAGATATGAAGCTTTGGATGTAAGCTGAATGAATAGTGACTCTCTTCCTTAAATATTTGGAAGCATTTGCAACCTTTTAAGCTAGTATTACTAGACACACGGAAATTAGGAGCAGAGATTCTTTTAAAGGGAAAAAAATGGTTGATTTAATTTTGTAATGTATGAAGAAATATTAGGGGGTCAACACAGAAATACGAATTACATAGTTGAATGGAGGACTAGAGCTTAAAAATTGATTGAATGCAGATGTCTTGCAATTAAAGGGTGCTGTGTGAAACCAAGACATGCAAACTCTCAGAAAAAACTTAAAACTTTTAATGTTAAGCGGTAGAAATTATTTAAGAAATAGTTTTCCAGTTAAATTAGATATATGGTAGTAGAAAGCACATTTCTCATGCATTTTTAAGAAGTGTTGTTTCTTTGAATTAAATATCCAAATATCATATTTTTCCATTCTTTTCAGGAAAGACTTATTTACTCTCTTTATATATAAGGAGTATTGCAGTAAACAAACACATTAAAAATACTACAAGGAATAATTCATTGCTCGTAAAGTTTAGACTTTAACTTAGGAAATTAGATACATCTTGTGAAGTTTAAAATATTTAGAAAGACTAATTAGAAGGTAAAGTAAAAGACGTCTTCTGGCCAACACATATTAACTGACTGAATTTACCCTCCTGTCTAAAACAACTTTTTTAAACTTTAAAAATATAAGAACCAGTTATTTTCAGATATTAAGGAAATCAGGAAACTTAGAACACTGAATCCTGAAAGAGGGAAAACTAGAATTCTCATACCTGGCTAATGATAGTTTAATGCGATACAGTCACTTTGGAAACATGTTATCAGTTTCTCACATAGAAAAATTCATATACCTTCCTAACGATTCATCCGTTCCAATCATAAGCCTTCATTCAAGAAAAAAAATTTAAAATGTCCATGTGAAGATTTGTTGAAAATTATTCATTGTAACAAGTTTATTTGTAATACCCCAAAATTGGAAAACAGCTAAATGCTCATCAACAGGTGAATGGATAAATAATGTTACACCCACACAATGGAATATTACCTAGCAATAAAGTTGATGCCTTCAAAAAATATTCGAGTCTTATCATAATTATCTGAGTAAAATAAACCAAGAAAAAGTTGACATATTGTTGGCTTTATTTATAAAATTTATTTTAAAATGTAAACGATATATAGTAACAGAAAGCAGATCAGTGGTTGCCTGCAGTTTAGGGAAGGTACAAATAGCTAGAAACAGAGGGGCAAAATCTAGGCAGTCTTAAATGTGTATGTTTATGATGTGTTACTGACATTTTGGCAGAATAATCCTTCTTAGGCAGGTAACAACTGCAGTATTTTTATTGTTTCTTGTTTTCTCCCACTTAACATCAATGTCGTCATTCATTTATAACTAACATAAATAAATTTTTCTCTGTATTTTCAAATGCCCCAAGAAATCACCTTTTAAGAACAAAAAAGACGTGAGGAGAGAGTACCGCCTAACTCACCTGAAAAAAAAATCTGTAGAATACCCCTGCAAGTTCCTTGAATAAATTTGAAAACCTTTTTTGCAAGAATTTGTCTAATAACTAGAATTAAATATTTACTAAGAAAGCATTGATATTGTTTAGTCCCTTGGGATTTTCCATATAGCAGTAAATTTCTCATCGGAGCTGAGCCTGTCAAAAGTTGTATTCTAATCCTAGAGGCAATATTGTTTTATTAGCATTTTTTTTTTCTGATTCCAGATTACTCTTTTTCACAAAGTATAAACACTTTTCCATATCTGAGTATTCTGCTAAAGTGATAACACTTTCGAGAATGTGCTACCCTCTTTAAAATGAGCAATCTTTTTAAAAATGGAGAATTTAAAATAGAATTGTGTTACAATATCAGATTATGTATTTACCATAATTATACATTATAAATAAATTTATTTTTGACAAAATTAATTTTTAAGGCATTTTTAAATTGATGTCTAAAACTTCAAAGCATGTTCTCTTTATGCTATTCAATACAGTAACTCACCAGTAATTGGTAGCCTTTGAGTATGGGAATAGTGGCTATTTTTACTGAGAAGCTAAATATTTAGTTTAATTTAAATAACTCAATGTGGTATGCGGCTACCGTTTCATACGGTGCATTTCTAGAGTGACTGGGCCGGTGTAACTATTGAGAATTACATGATCACTCTCTATTAATTCTCCTAAACCACTGATTCACTTTTAAAATACCGTAGGCAAATTTAAATTAGTGGAATTGATAAAAGTTTGTATTTTGTGCAGTAAGAACACGAGAAAGAAACAAGAAATAATGGCAGGAAAAAAATGTGTATATTGTCCTTTTTCTTTTTTCTTTTCTTTTTTTTTTTACATTTTCCAAATTATGCCACAAGTTGGCAAAAATTTCTAGAGAAATATTTTCAATAGTTAACTGTCACAAATAAGCATTATATTGATGTGCCCTGGAAGAAATATTAGCTGAACAGGTTTTCACTACTTTAAGTTGATTCTTAATTAGTCCCATGTAGTATGGTGATCAACAATGTGTAAATATTTGAAGTTTATTTATCTTTTTGAAAAACAAGATCATAATAATGCCTTTGTTACTCAGTAAAGACTGGTGTTAATATCCTCCAATTAATAACCTGGAGCAGGCAGAGTCCAGTAGTGTTGACTATGCCCGCTCCCTTGCTAACACTTGAAACCTATACTGTAATTGTGACTTACTGGCTGCTGCTTCATTGGTGAATTATTGATTTGTAGATTAGGATGGCAGGACTAGGGACAGAATTTTCAACTAGAAAATGCAGTAGGCTGGGCGTGGTGGTTCATGCCTGTAATCCCAGCACTTTGGGAGGCTGAGGCAGGTGGATCATTTGAGGTTAGGAATTTGAGACCAGCCTGATAAACTTGGTGAAATCCTGTCTTTACTAAAAATACAAAAAAAAAAAAAAAATTAGCCAGGCATGTTGGTATGGGTCTGTAGTCCCAGGTACTCAGAAGACTGAGGCAGGAGAATTGCTTGAACCCAGGAGGCGGAGGTTGCAGTGAGCTGAGGTCATGCCACTGCACTTCAGCCTGGGCTGCAGAGCAAGACTGTCTTAAAAAAAATGTGATAGAAGAATGTATGAAAAATCCAACTTTCAGTGGGTAATTGAACTCATATACTTCAAATAAGTCTGATATTCCAAGCTAGTAGTATATGATGAAGGATTATAACTATATAATGAACATAGAGAATCTGAGACAGAATCAGCTGTTTATAGCTATAAGGAAGGAAAAATAGAAGCATTTAATATAGATTACTTTGCATGATTTATAATATTTGTTTGACTAAAAGTACCTGTGGCATCTTAAATGAAAAATGCAAACTTCTTACTTGTGATACTACAAAATAATTTTTACTCTATTAATAAAAATGTATGCATAAAGACAGAGTAATCAAGGAAATAATTTTATGATTCTTCTGTTGAGAACCTTGTCTTATGTAGTGACATAGTTTAAATGGCAGTTTTTAAACTAAAAGAGTATTAATTTTTCTGAATAAAAAATGATTCTTCTCACTAAAATGAGATCAAATAAAAAGTAAAACTATACCATCCACTGCAAAATTATAATATTATGATGATCATGATGAATTTTTGAAGCTCTCTTCACTACCTTCTTTAACTGGGTTTGTAATTTTCCTCCATATTATAGCAGACAGATGCAGCTGTTGAAAGAAGACTTGGAGAACACATTGTGGCTTATCTAGCACAAGTGTACTAAGTGTTCCTTGGACTCTATTAGTGATTTCCATATTCAGCATATAACTTTGGGGAGTATCTTATGCTGCCTTTGAATGTAATCACAATTTTTTGAAGTGTGCTCAATTTATAAAATTAAACAGCTGTTCCATCCAGGGGAATTGGGGATAAATGAGCACATGTTATCACTGGAAATGGTTGATACAGCCCTAGATATCATTTTTCTAAAGAGATGCAAACTTTCATTTTAAATCATGAATCAACCAATCAAACAATTTCATTGATGATCTAGTTTGAAGGTATTCAGTATGAACATATTTGTCAAAACTGGCAAATACATTTAAATATATTCATAGGTCATGATGAGTGTAAAAAAAAAGAAGATGTCTAAGCTTCTAGGTATTATGACTATGACTTCTTGGCCCCTTTAAATATAAGAAGAAAAGGTGACTGTTTCTTTATAAGCATTGAAATCCAATTACATACTCTGAGTGTTGAGGAACCTTGACCAAAGTTATTTACATATGCAGTTTTACTATTAGGAACCTATAGATTCAATTGGGGAAAGTTGAAACTACATAAATTTGGATTAGTTCGAGGATGTCAGACTGGAATATGGAGTGATTTTTCCCAAAACAAAATAATAACCTATATTTTATTATCATAGATTATCATTTACAGAGAGTTTTATTTTATTTTTTCTTTGGAATATTTTAGAATAAACACAGGGCCATATGCAAGATAACAAAATATTCTGTTAGAAGTTATTTTTAAAAATTAATGGTACAGCTTGAGAACAGAAATCGTGTAGAAAAATGTATGAAAGAGAAAGTTAATAGTGTGTGTTAGGAAGAGAAATCATGATTTTGAACAAAGTACAGTAGTAGCTTCTAAAAGTAGTAAATGTGTGAATCATGTTGGAAACTAGCTAATAAATGCTTTGCTTATTTTTTTGTTTTCCTTCTCATGTCTGTTCTGTGATCTTCCGTTAATTTCGCTCCCCACAGCTTCCTTTTGTTGCTCCCACACTGTGGTCAACTTTTATTGGGCTTACATTGCTTTCAAGAAAAGAAACCAATATTTTTTCTAAACCCTATGGGATAATACAATGATATCACACACATCTAGCACTTGCACTTAGTATGCATTATATATATATTTAATGTTTACATATTAAGTAAAAATGAATTTAATCTAGTTGCATTATCATTTCTAGGATATATTATGATATTATTTCTAGGATTTAGGCATGTATTTTCCATAGGTTTCATTCTTTTATATTCAGTGCTATATACCAGCTTCTAGACTATTTCTTGGTATATAGTAGGAAATCGTTATGTATTTATTAAATTAATGAATAAATGAATGGATTTTTTTAGATAAGCTATATTAGTCTGTTCTTGCATTGCTAAAAAGAAATAACTGAGATTGGGGTAATTTGTAAAGAAAAGAGGTTTAATTGGCTCATGGTGCCACAGGCTGCACAGGAAGCATGGCTGAGAAAGCCTCTGGAGACTTAAAATTGTTTTGGAAGGCAAAGGGGGAAGGAAGCAGGCATGTCTTACATGGCCAGAACAGGAGGAAGAGAAAAAAGGAGGAGATGCTGCACACTTTTAAGCAACCATATCGCATGAGAACTCACTATTATGAGAACAGGAAGGGGGAAATCTGTCCCCATGACCCAATCACTTCACATCAGTCCCCTCTTCCAACATAGGGTATTACAATTTGACATGAGATTTGGGAGGGGACACTAATCCAAACCATATCATGCACAATTCCCAAAACCTTCTGGGATATTTATTATTCTAAAAATATTCACTTTACTTTCTTAATATCTTTGACACTCTTTTTTCAGAACCCCATGTTGTGTTCTGTTTTGGTGTGATAATCTTTCTTTGATTTTTATATGGTTCATTATATAATTTCCTGATAAAGATTGCAAAGAGAGGCAAAATTTTTTTAGAACTTTTTTATTAGAGTAGCAAGGCTGCTGTGTAATAGCAAATCTCTAAGTCTTACAACATACAGTGAAATTAATTGTTTTGATTAATAAAACATTAGACTACTGTAGTCTAACTCAAGATGGAGTTAGGGAAGTTCAGGGCTCTGTTCCCATCATTAAGAGACTTAAGCTCTCCTTATCTGTGACAATGAAACCTTCAACACATCACCTCCAAAGCCACTACTGAAGGGGAAGCAAGAGTTTGGCTGATCACATAAGGACATTTTTATTTTTATTTTTTTTAATAGGGGTTTTATATTTAGACAGAGAAATCACATGTATATAATTGCCAACACATACTATTGGCTAGAAATCAACCACCTAGGCTTACTCAACTGCAAGGAGAAATAGGAAATACAGTTTTCCTATGTGGCTAGAGAAAAATAAATGTGTTTACTGAACCCATAGTGTTATCTCTGCCACATCATGGCTATCTGACAATGTTTTTATTCTTTCCCTACTTGAGGAATACTTTTGACTATAGAATTTTAGTTCAGAAATAGCTTTTCCTAAGAATTTTGAAGATAATTTCATTTTTTTCTTAAAAAAAAGGGGCTTTTTTAATGTTTAAAGCATGAAAACAAACTGATATAAAACAAAAGTTTGATGCAGTTACGTCCAAATGATTTTGGCTCTATATTTATGTTTTTTCAGGTCTTGCTTAGGAACTTTTACCTGTTAAAATGTGATAATAATGCTATCTTGTAGTTTTTACTATTTACTTTATAATTTTCCCCTTATATTTAGGACTTTCATTCATTTGGAATTTATCCTTATACATGGTGTAAGATTAGGATCCAATTTAACTTTTCTCCTATGGTGCTAGTTATATGAGTAACGTCTTCTAAACAACTTTTTTTGTTGTTTGTTTTGGTGAATCACTAATTTTTCATGCCACTTTATAATGAATGTTTGATCCTTGTACAAAGTGTCTTCTTATCTGTTTGGTTAACTCATCATTCAGTTCTATTGATCTCTTTGTTCGTGCCCCAATATTAGTCTTTTTCAAAAATTTAATTACTCTAGCTTCATTACATATCCTTTCCTAACAAAGTAAACCCCTCAATACTATCTTAACTTTATATTTTCTCTGCAGTATTGGGTAGGATCTTGATCCTTCATTTATAATGCTTATTAGAGTCAAGTGTGTTTTCAATAATCACCAGTTTATATTTAAATGTTGCCGTTTCTTTCTTGTACTACTTAAATTATCTCATTACCTTTCTTTTTATTTAACTATGTTAATATGCTTATTTCTTACTCTATTTTTATTTCTTCTCGAGCTGTTTTCTTCTTATAGTGTTTTACTGATATTTTTATGTGATATTGAGGTTGGAAAACATAAGATTCTAAAATTTCCTCTTTTTCCTTTTATGTAGATTTTTTCAGAGATTATATTTATTCCTTGAGTCTTCAAAATAATGTACCATGCATACTCTCAGTGTTCAGAAAGTCTAAAAATTATTTTTTTATTAATTTTATTCTTTAGCATTTATTATTAGGTGAGATCCATCTGTATCCAGTTGTAGCTACATAAATGAAGAGAGTGAATTTTCTGTAGCTTTGCTTAGTATGCATGTTGGGTGAATTCCCTCAGATATACTGCTGACAAAAACAATATGCACAGCTATTAAGTCATTTTCTAGTGTCTGGTAAGTATCTCCATCCTGTGAGTACTTACTAGACTCATGTAGGATAATCTTCTGTCTCATATCTTAATATCTGGTACTCTGAACCAATGGAGTGTGTAGCATAGTATCACCATGAACTATGTACTACCACAATCCTGTTTCTATCGGAACCAAGAACACTGCTTATGAGGACTTCAATTAAATCAGAGATTTCGATGAATTACTCCTAAATTCTCTCACCATCAACAATCCCTGTTCTATTTCTACACTGTAAACTCTAGCTGGCTCGAACAGCCTTACTTATACTGGTCTAGATGATGGATGATTAGGCAATGTAGCTTGTGTAGTCATTGCAATGTTTGCTTACCTTCTTTCCACTCAAATTCCTTCCATCTTTCAAGATATATATTAATCTTAACTTTAGGGAAAAGTGTGAGTTTTCACCTTTTTCTGGAATTCTCATGGATATTTTAGTGGAGATTTCAAAGAGGCTGCATTGAATGTTTATTTTTACAAAAGTTTTCATATAAATACTTTATACTATTTTTAAGAATAAATTTATACATGTTAATGCCGTCTATCTGTGAAACTAGAATTAATGGAAAAAAGAAATATGTGAAATTCAGGATTACCTTTGCTCGTTTTTGATATTTACTCCTTGGCCTTCACACCATGCTATTTACATGAAATTTAGAAAGTTTAAAATGAGCTTTTGTTTTACTAGTAAGATACTGTAGTACTGGTAAAAGAAAAAAAAAAAAGAGCTGTATGTTAAATATGATATTTGTTTTAAATTCCCACTGTAAGTTAAAAATTACCATATTTAAAATCTCAGTAATATCAAGAATCAATTCATTATGTTCAAAACAGCCAATTTCTATGGAACCAATGAAATTTGACGTATTCCTAATTAATTGGACATTTAATAATTACATGATTAGAGACTTAGCTTTCATCATGGGATAGACTATTCTACAGTTTGATTTTTATCCTGTTTCAAAATTATCTATTTCTTATAGTCTATAGAGATTGCATATAAAACTATTACAAATATATCAGTATTTAAAAAATTTTTTAAAGTTGACTTATTCATGGTTCTCTTTCCTGTTTTTTTAAATTGTTCATTATTTCTAAATTCCCACTTAACTTACTATACAATATTGATGGATGTTGGGATAATATTTTATAACTGATTTTCCCATGCCCCACAAAGTAGTTTAAACAGAGTATTCATACTATTGAGCTTAAACTCAATAACCTTTTATTTTAATGAGAAAAAATACATGGAAAGAAACTAAATTCCTGATAATTTTCTGTAGTTCTATTTTTTCTGTTTAGGGTTTTTATTTAATAATACCAATACATTTTTATACTGAGTGTTTGGTTTTTGATTTGGAGTTGCCCCTAAATATTTATGTACCTTTAAGCAAATCTCAAAATATTTATGAAATTTAATTACTCTTAGTGGAAATGATAAAGTTAAAGAAGCTAGTCTCTCAGGTTTCTCCTACTTTTTCTTTATGAATAATAATCATCATCATCAAAAGAATTACAATTTAATGTAGGCATTAGTATTTACAGCAGACCTATTAATTTAATAGAAGAAGAAACTGAGGTTCAAAGAGTTAGAGCAACCTGTCTGAGACAGCACATCCATGAGATAGTGAATTTAGAATTGTAACCTGAAGCAGGCAATGTGATAGCTGCTTCAAGTGTTCTGTAAAAGGGTTCTGTATAAGTTCATTGGAGGCTATAAGGCCATATTCTCTCACTTCGTTTTTGCTTCAGTTATGAACCAGTTATTTCAATTTATATTCTCCACCAAATCTTTGCCAAATTCTTTTATTCTCCTAATTATACCTGCCCAACTCGGGTTCTACTCTCACAGAATCAGAATGAGAGAAGCCTCAGGTCTCAACATTTACATATATTTAACTGTATTTTCATACTTATACTCTTTCTTGTTCCTATACAAATTAAAA
Source organism: Cebus imitator (assembly GCF_001604975.1). Classification (NCBI taxonomy): domain Eukaryota; kingdom Metazoa; phylum Chordata; class Mammalia; order Primates; family Cebidae; genus Cebus; species Cebus imitator. Next base: position 1,985,796 of record NW_016107497.1, read on the forward strand.
TAATGTTCCTTTTCTTTCCAAAGTGATTATTTATTTGTATTCTAAGAACCCATCCTAGATCATTTATATATTTACTTTGTAATGGAGAGAATAAAAATGAAGTAAGTCTGCAATTTAGTTCATTTTCTTACTCTTTCTCTGTACTGGTTTGTTTTTCAAATAGAAAATCTGAAAATAATTTTTATTACCTTATATAATACATATTTGAAGGCATGTACCTTATTTCTTCATCCACAGATAATACACACCTCAGTTTTTTGCCCTGAAGAGACACCCAAATTGATTTACAAAAAAGGAAATGTTCCAATTATGAACATTATTCTGAAGAGGATACCCAATATATAAACTCAATCTTGGAACCATGCCTACATAATTTAAAATTAAAATATAGGGAAAATCACAAACTTAAAAGTTTTTAAAAAAATCCTTATAGCTATATTCTGATTAAATTGACAGCTGGATGCTTTGAAATACTTTCACCAGTATAGATTAATGGCAGGACATGAAATTTTTAAAAAGTTGGGTAGATCTTATTTGTTGCCATATGTCTTCAGTAGTCAAGGACTGCTGTCATCCCCAAAATAACTATCATTGACACTTTCAGGTCTGGGTTCAAAATAATATCTATACTTATTCTGAATCTGAGGCAGTCATGCTGAAATTGCAGAGAGCTCCTAGTTCCAATTCACAAACTTTCCAAATATATTTTTGGAATCACAAGTACATTTAATATTTACAGTAATGTTGCTAACAAAAATGTAAAAATAAATTTTGTAATATTCTCCTCAAACAGCAATAAAAGATAACACAATAATAACCCACAATATTTTATACCTCCATAAACTAGCCATCTGCTTCCAAAATAAAAAATATCTTCCAAACCCAATCAAACAATGCAAGTAATCTTTATATTTAGAAATTGGAATCACAGTACATTTTAATATTACAAATGAAGTCAGTTTTACTCTCATTTGCTTTCTGGATCATCTTTTCATCTCCCATTTTTGCTTGGCCTGATACAACCTGTCCTTAAAGTTTCTCCAGGAAGCCCCTTTCCTGGTCTGAATTTGTCATTTCATCAGTGAAGAGGCAGGTTTGCTAGTGGTTAAAAGTACAGACTATTCTTAACCCCTTCTCTGCAATTTAAAAGCTGTGACACCTGGAGGACATTGTTCAACATCTCTGTACCTCACTCCTTCATCTATAAACAGAGATGAGATACTTACTTCATGGGGTTTTTTCCCCTAAGGATTACACTATTTAAGGCATGAAAAGCCTGTGGAAACTGGCCGACGTGTAGTAAGTACCCAATATGTGCCATGCACTGGTAATAATTTTTGTGTTCTTCAACAGCATTTTGTACTTTTCCTTTCATGGTAGTAACCACTCTGTAACTATGCTTGTTAGTTGTCACTTTTCGCAGAAAGATTAAAAGCTCCATTCAGGTAGGAATTATATCTCTCTATTTGTCACAGTCCCTCAAGACCTGTTATGATTCTTAAGACATGGTAAACACTTAATGGGTATTTATTGAATGAATTAAGTTTCTATATGTCACAAGGACTGAGAAATATATTTTGTATATATTATCTGCTTAAAATTTAATCATAATCAATAAAGTAATATTATATAGGTAAGGAAATTAAATCTCAGTGTTCAATTTCAGACAAACCCCAGGTTAATCAAACTACACATCAGAGTTTCTCCACTACTTCCTGATGATTTTTTCTGCAAGTCTCCATGAAGACACAAAGTCAAAGTAGCCAAAAGAAAAGTAAAATTTAGGCATTAAGTCGTTAGTATGAGGTTGTAAATTTGCTAAAATTATGGCTGGTTCATCATTTTCCAGGAATGAAGATTGCTTTGAAATTGCTGAAATAATCACCCCTAGATTCTGATTTTGTACATGAGTAATTTACCATAATGACACCTCCTTCATCTCATCTTTGTACCTTCTTGTGTTGGCATTTACTGCATTTACTGCAAATTTTGTGTAGTCTGTTTCACATCATTGTAAACTTGCCTCAAATCACGTGATGCTATATTTCTATGATTATGCCAAATTTTACACTATGTTTAGTTCATTCTTTTGCAATTAGTTTTTCTGTTTGTTCCCCACTTATAGTTGTGCTTATGTAATATTTCCTGTGATGTTTTCTTGGTCAGTGGTCAAGTTAACATTGAAAATTTGCAGGCAAGTGACACCTATGTATTGGAAATGGAAACATACATGCATTAGCATATTTCTTTCCTAATTTCTTTTTTTCTTTTCTTGAGATGGAGTCTCTCTCTGTTGCCCAGGCTGGAGTGCAATGGCATGATCTTGGCTCACTGCAACCTCCACCTCCTGAGTTCAAGCAATTGTTCCTCAGCCTTCCCAGGTGCATAGCTCATGCCCACATATTACAAAAGAATTATGAACAATAACAAATATTTTGGTTCAACTGCATCTCTAGAAAATCATTTTCTATGGTACCTTATCCATCTGCAACTGTATCGTCAAATTGAGCTTCTTGATGGCATAAAGCAGCTAAGTTAGTCATTTTATTCCTTCTTTGACAGTGACCAACATGTATGTCTGGCACCTACTATAAAAACTTGAATTAACTAATGCTGTCAGAAGAGGTGATTCTGACACATCTCTTTGCCTACAGTATACATCTTTGTTTCATCTATTTCTAAAGGCATTCTACTATTAAAAAAAAGGAGGGGGGGCTACTTCTTACACTAGAATGAATTATTTTTCTCATATAGACAAATTATTATTTCTTATTTATACTTGCTTTGCTTTTTAGCAATAAACTTGGAAAATCTTTTGATAGTTGAGATGAAGTCTAATAGGATGGATTTTCTTTCCCTGTTATCTGTAGGCTAATTTTAATTTTCATTTTTAAATGCACATATACTTGTCAAAGCTTCTAAACACAAAACATATAATAGTAAAGCTATAATCAAAATATAGTTTAAAACATTATTTTCCTTTTGCAAATACTACAGAAGTAATTTATAACCTTTTGAGATGAGAGTTTGTAAATTTTTGCTTTCTCGTATAATAAGAATAATTTGCATATGAAATATAGTTTATGTTTGCATTCCCTTCTATGGGAGTGAAATGTTAAAATCTTTACTGAAATGATTTTGTTTTTTCCTGCGAGCACTTACAGGATTCCTGTTCTCAACATATAGATTGAGATTTATGTGTCCAATATTTAATATTTTTTAAAATTTTTACACATTTCTCAGTGAAACCCTGGTTGTCAGCCCTCAGGTGCCATAGCACCCTGAGTGTGTCCCAGTGTGAAACCCTTGTCTTTGACCTAGAGACGCTATAATTCAAGTGAAAGCACATTTAAATTTAAACTGTAATTTAAATGTAAACAGTTTCTTAGTGAAAGTGTTTATTAAATCAAATAATCACAGCAACATTTAAAACTTTTATATTTAAAATATATATGAAACTGCTAAAGTAAATATTCACATTCTAGATCTCTCTATAAACCACAGACAATAAATATATTTGAAATAATCAACTTACCACACTGGCTAGCATATGAAAGTAGCCACAATGCTACTGGCCTTTAAATCCACTGCTGAGTTTGGCCAGGACTACTATTTTTTACTTGCAATGGCTTTAAAAAAATACGAGGAATATTTGTTTCCTGGTGGGTAGTAATATACTCTTTATTGCATCAAAACAATTTTCTTAAATGGGAGTACATGCTTACATTGTGAACTGAAAAAATATCTTTAGTCTATAATATGCCTGATTCTAAGTAATTCAAGTGTAAGATTCTAATTAATATATATAAAATACTGTATTGTATTAAGATGTCCTAGTTTTTTTAATACTTATATAATGTTTTAGATATTTCTTTACTCATTTTGATATTTATTTTAGATTATGGTCTGCTGTTGCTTAAAATTTTTCTAAAACCATTAAAAGAATACTCTTCCTCTGCATCTTCTTCCCCACTGATATGAAATCCTAACTTTATAAAGTCTCTTTCATATAGAATTTATTTACTGAACTTTCTATAATGTCATAATACTGTATGCCCTTGTTCACATACTATACCATTAATTATTATTACAAATATCATTGAAGTTACATAGTGTATTTAAATTCTAATAAAATAAGCCCAATTTCATTGTCTTTTTAAAATTTGATGATTTCTTTCATTTATTTTTGCTGATGAAACAGAATAATCAAGATTGAAGGAAAATATCCATTTTTGTTTTTATCTGAAACATGTCTCTATAATTTAATTTGTAGAGAATTCCCATCTTTGCAGTATTTAATCTTTCAGGGACATACTGTTTATTCAGTTTTTAATGTCATTCTCTATATTTTTTGAGCATTTTCAAATAGATCTTAAATGTTTCTAATTAAGTCTGTTTTTAGATTTCCATATCTAGTTTTCACCGTTAATACACTCTGTCTAGCATCCCCTGTCATGGCTAGCTAATGTTTCTGGTATAAAACAATATTTGTTTGATAACTCATTAATTCTTATTATTTCTAGTAGTTTTTTCTCTTAGACTTCTATTATTGTTTGAACGTCTCCTCCAAAACTTATGTTGAAATGTAATTGTCATTGTAACAATTTTAAGAGGTGGGTCTTTTAAGAGGTGATTAGATCCACCCTCATGACTGAATTAATGTCTATTGTGGTAGTGAATTAATTTTCACCTTAGTGGGTTCCTTATAAAATGGATGAGTTTGGCCCAATTTCCTCTCAGTGTCTCAAGGCTTGCCTGTCTTCTACCCTGTGATAACACAGCACAAAGGCCCACATCAGATGCCAGAGCAATGCTCTTGAACTTCCCAGCCTCTAGAACTATAAGAAATAAATCTCTATTCTTTAAAAATTACTCAGTTTCAGGTATTCTGTTATAGTAACAGAAAATGAACTAAGAAAATTACCAACATGGGCAATCATATTACCTGAAAACAATCGTTTATTTATTCAGTAAATAACTACAGAGTACTTGTTATTTCTGTTATTTTATAGCTTAAACTGTATTATGCTTTTGTCCTCTTTCTAAAATTATTTTCTTCTCTTATTATCTGATTTAAACTTCCTGGAAATATTAGTAATATTGACTATTCCATAAACTCTTATCTTTTTTTAACCAATAATGGAAATGCCTCTACTATGCCATCTTTAAATATCATATTGATTTTTATTTGTAGATAAATGATTTTTATTGTATTTAAATCCCCTCTAATTTTAATTAATTTTAAAAATAATAAATGAAAAAGTTTTGTCTAATGCTTTTTTCTTTTTTTTTTTTTTTAACATTTTTTGATGGCTTCTATTTCCCTCTTTGGTCATGACAAAATGATGCTTGAAATTAAGTTCCCAATGTTTAAATCATATTTGATGGCTGAAACGAATTGTTGGTCTTGCATTCTCTCTCCCTGTCTTCTCCTCTTTTCCTTCACATGGAACATTATTCAACCTCCAGGTTTCATCTGATCTTTGCTTAATGCAAATTCTTCTGAGCATCTGGCCTAATATATTATTGACAAACAGCCTCTAATATTTCTTCATCATATTTTATTCTCTTGTTTTCTTTCTCTTTATTCTCCCCAAAGAAAGGTTGGAAATGAGTGAATTTGCTGTCACTAATGTCCTGGCACAATTCCCAAAATTTATTTTATATTTATTTTTCCTTGATTTATTTTTAAATATTGTTATGACATGAAAATTATCACAAGATAATCAAGATAATTTTTACTTGAGGCTAAAAATCATATATCTGTTTATCAATCTATTAATATTTATCTGCTTTCTCATTTTATCCAATTTAGAACATTCTTTGGCTCTATCTCTCATTTTAACATTTTACTAAAATCTTCAAAATTTCACACGTTCATTACTTAGAACGTTTTTTAATGGAAATACATTTGTATTTCTAATGTAATCAAATATAATTTACCATATGGAATATGCTTGGCAATGATCTTTTAAAAAATTATTTCATGAGTTATGATGCATGCAATGTAGATATGTGGTAGGAAATTACAGTACAAAAAATATGTACTTTGTTCCTTAAACATTCTGGTCAATTTCTTACAGAACTTAGTCTTTAAAGCTAATTGTCTTAAAATCTAATTTAGTCTTTAAAGCTAAATAAAGACTAATCTTAGTCTTTAAAGCTAATTTAAAGCATATGTATCAATAAGCATTCATAATTATGAACTGATTTCTTCAATGGGTGGTCAGATTAGGGCCCAAGCTTCCCAGTTTATTTTGTTGGTTCACTGCTGCCATAGCTCAAATTATTTCATTTTTAGTAGATTATGAATTCATTCTGATTAAAATCTCTGACATGTTAGGTATTTTAGCAGCTGAAGTATGATAGCTCATGTTTTATCAGCTGATCCTGTCAAAGGAGTGTAGATATCCTCAATCCACAAGTGAATGGCTAATTATGATCCCCAACTTTTATTGAGTTCCTGTTGTTTTGTTCTTTTCCTGTTTCCTAGGTAAGACAGATATATGGATGCCAACCTATATTTGTGTTTACCTGTACTTATTTTTGATGGTTTTACTTATTTTGATACCATCTCTCCAGCAAGATAGACTTTCTTTAAAAAAGCATTTATCCTTTTTCATTTCTTTCTTAGCATTCTTTTCATAGACCTAATTATTTTGCATGTGCTATATATTGAATTGATTTCATCTTGAAAAATGAATTTAGTTAATATCCTAAAATGAATATATAATTAATACACAAATTGAAGAAACATAAAGTTTTAATATTTTATAGTTGTTTTGTTTAGGAAAAGATTACTAATATTTCACAATTGAGACTCTTTTTAAAAATAATTTAGTACCCCTACATAGGATGTGGTTCTCTGCATTTTCTGTATGTTATTTTCTAATTTTCACAAACAAATTTTTTTTTTTGGTGGGATCTTATAGTCTGTGCTGAGTCTGGTATTTTCTTCATTGTATAATTAATCCTCTGCCCCTCTTTCCATTTATTTCTTTATTTAATTACATGAATACTTTTATTTCAATATTTTTCTCCTGACTTTTACCATATTTTTAATTATTCTAACTCTAAATAGTAATAAAGTTGATAAAATTACACATATATAGAGACAGAAATGGCATATATGTTTATACATAAACATACATTAAAAAAAACAAAGAGAGAGAGATAGAAAACTACAGTTGGAAGTACACCAAAGCAAAATTTAACAAAAGTAAAAATAATAACATTTCAAGGACCATCAGGGACCAGGTGCAGTGGCTCACATATGTAATCATAGATCTTCATAGATTTTCTGGAAGCCAAGGCAAGAGGATTGTCTGAGGCCAGGAATTCAAGACCAACCTGGCCAAAATAGTGAGACTCCATCTCTCTCTAAAAAAAAAATTCAGCCGGGCATGGTGGCTAATGCCTGTAATCTCAACACTTTGGGAGGGCGAGGCGAGCAGATCACGAGGTCAAGAAATCAAGACCGCACTGCCAACATGGTGAAACCCCATCTCTACTAAAAAATACAAAAATTAACTGGGCATGATGGTGCATGCCTGTAGTGCAAGCTACTCAGGAGGCGGAGGCAGGAGAATCACTTGAACCTGGGAAGTGGAGGTTGCAGTAACCTGAGATTGTACCACTACACTCCAGCCTGGTAACAGAGCGAGACTTGATGTCAAGAAAAAAAAGGTTAATTATTTAAAATTTTTTTTAAAAAAGAAACTGAATATTTTATCTTACATAAATACATAAAGTTGGAAATACTTTAAAATTGCTAATATTGTAGCTACAATATATTTAGTAAGTGAAAAACTGAAAAAATCCTGGTGTTGTAGAATCAAAATGTGAATATTATAGAGACGCATTCCTTAGGTTTAGTTGGAGATAATTTTTTTTTGCCTCAAGAAAAATTGTGAAATTAAGTCTATTTAAATAATGAGAATTTCAAGTATCTTTTCTGTATTTATGGTCCTGTAATACATTTTCACAAACTTAGGGGATTAAAACAATGTATAATTATTATCTCACAGTTTCTGTGAGTAGAGTCTGGGCATGCCTGGGCTGTGCCTTGCTCCAGTTCTCACAAGACTGCAATGAAGGTGTCAGTCAAAACTAGGGTTTTATATGAAGACTCAGTTGGAAAATACTCACTTTCAAGCTTACCTCCATGGCTGTTGAAAGGATTCAGTTTCTTTTGGGTTTCTGGACTGAAGACCTTTGCCTGGGGGCCCACCATCAGTTTCTTGCCACATGCATCTCTCCAACATGATAACAGCAAAAGAAAGTGTCTACTAGCAAAATGGGTTAAAATCTGTTTTAACCTATTCACAGAAGTAGGATCCTATTGAGTCTGTTGTATTATTTTGCCTCAAAGCAAGTTTCTAGGCCTGCCCACTCTCAAGGGATAGGGATGACACAAAAGCCTGACTATCAAGGAGGAGGGCCATCTTGTAGTTGGCTGCTGCAATTCCTTTCTTTTTCTCCTCTCCTCTCCAAATAGGCTCTTTCAACAATGTGGATATATTGATTATCTTTTTTTTGCAATGGTTGTTAAACCAAGATAACATGTAAAATGCATGGTGAAGGTAGCCAAAATATTTTAGAAATTCAAAATTGTTACTAACTTGTTTGAAAATAACCATTTTAAGAAAGTTACATGACTGACTTCAGCTATAGAGTGATGTTTCCTACTTTTAAAAAAATGTGCACTTTATTGATTCTATTTAATAGATATCTTTCTGTTACAAAGAGCAAATGATTTAATCTATACATACATTAATGTACATTTAACCTGAAAAGACGTTGTAGCTAATGTTTTAGATTCTTTTTGGTTTGTTTTAAATTGTGTCTGGGATTTCTTTTAGCCCCTAAACACTAAATTGTTTCAATGAATATAAAAATAAAATAGTACCCGTTCATCAAACTGAGCACTAATGCTAAAAGCATACATTAAAATGTAAACCAATGGATTAAAATTCATATGGCTTTTCTGCTTCCTGGTGAAAATAGAAAATAAAGAAATCACTGGTCATCCTCTTCTAGTTTCATTAATTCTTATTTTTAAGAACCGTTTTGCTTGTTTAAGACAGTGAATATTGTTAATAATGGAAACCAATTACTTTTAATCTACGAGGTTCAGAATGCCCTTCACACTGCCTTTTTTACTATTTTATAAGAAAATGCTATTTACTATAAAAGATAACAATAATTTAAAAATTTAAGTAACATTTTACTGCTGTCCATTTACTTCTTCTATACTTAGCATGAAAGTCATGCAATACAGTTCTGAAAAAAAGAAACCCTTTTATTGATTTTATTTGATTTCATGTCATTCTAGATAATACAGAGCAGAGCTTTAAAACACTTGTAAACACTATAAATGCATTAAACTAGATAATTTATCTTGGAAGCAAATTTTGAAGGTAGATGTAACTTAAATGGCCATACTTTTCTTAGCCTTAAATTTTAAATCTAGAAATACATGATACCAGGACTTCTGACATAAAACTAAAATACCACTTTTAATGTGTTAAATGTTTTGAAATCTTGTTTTAAAATATTAAGTGATGGAACAGGCTCTAGTTTTCTAAATATGTATAATAATAGTCTACTAAATTAAATTTATAAAACACAATTTTATTAATTTTGACCCTCAGCAACAGCTGTATACGTTTTGAGATATAGGGGAATAAAAGCATTTTATAAATGGTCAGTTGAAAATTTTAGTTGGCTGACACATTTTTTACATCTGTTTATTTTTCTATGCAGTTTAGTTTATTTTTCTTATCAGAACTAGATAAAGACCTATCAGACCAAATTTATTCCCAATGGCAAAAAAAAAAGACGGGGGAAAAAAAACCTAAACACTTCATTACAGGACCAAACACTTTCATTTGGCTAAAAATAGAAATACATAATATAGGTAACAGATGGCATTTAAGGTTGCTGCAATTCAACTTTAATTAAATTTGAGATATCTTTGATGCTGGTGTAAAGAAGCATGATCTTTCTGGTACATATTAACTATAAGATGAAGTATGAGTTGTCTATTGAAGTATGCTTATTAATATAAAATATGCTCTGCAACAAGTTTAAATACTTGCTCTCTCCTTTTATTTTCTTTCTGTGCCTTTCGTATGCCAGTTTTGCTTCTTGAAATGATTAACTTTCTTCCTTGTGGAACTGCCAATAAGTAGCCAATATTTGGCCAGGTAAAGAGTAAATTTTCTGGAGTTGGACAGCTGTTCCACTGGCTTTCAGTGGCATCTTTGTCAGGCTGTTTGACGTCTGGAGATCTATTTCCTTATCCACAAAACAAGGACATCAGAATTATCAAATTCATATGATTGCTGTAAGGCTTAAATGATTTAGTATCTGTAGAACATATGGAACAATGGCTTAAATAATTATGAACATCGTATAAGCATTTGCTATTAATTTTACCTGATTCTTGAATGTTCGCATATTCTTGAGATTTACTGTATGTTTATTCTTCAATCTTGGCTTTACAACATGTTTCCTAACATCTAGAGTTGTGTCTATCTAACTTCTGTTACTATTGAAGTCCATAACTTCTAATAGGTATAGACATTTTTGTTTTTTGTTTTTTTGTTTTTTTCTACCTGTGAACTACCCCTAGTGTCTATCCAACTCACATTAGGACCTGGTATGTTGCAGGCCATTGGATATTCCTATGGCTTACTTACCTAATGATCAACAGCGCTGGTTCAACATCAGGGCATTTTTACCCTACTAAGTTCTGAAAGAGTATTCTGTGGAACGTAGTGGATGATTTTGGATTCAATAAGAATTCGTTAGGGATATTGCGAATCTAAGATAACTATGAAATTCACTTGCGTGGGTCCTTGAAGCCTTTGAGAAGAATGTACACCTACCCACACTCAGCTTACTGCAGTCTATAGTCATGAGGCTGGGTTGAAACTTATGCCTATATCATGTCCTCTTTCTCAGTTACACACATGATTGGCATTAAAAAAATGGATATTGCAAGGATAATTTTAGTTCCTACTGGATATCTGCATTCAAAGTTTCTTGCTACTGGGTCTTCGATAATCAGTAATTCCAGTGCCTTTTTGAAGATTCATTTTCATCTTTAGAATATTATTTTTCTTTATCTCAGGATATTTTCTCACAGTATCAACATCATATTATGCTAATTAAAGCCTGACACCATTAATATCAAAATATGTCTTTTAAATATGTTCTTAAGCAACCAAATCTTACACAAAATATATTAGAGTGCTGTGTTTTGTAAGCCTCTAATAATTTTGGTTTTGTTCTGTTTTTCTCCAATTATAGCCCTTTTCCCTTACTCAGTGTTGTATCCCTAGCATCCCACACTGGTGATCAGTAAAATACATTGAATTATAATGAATATATTTGCTGATTATATGAGAAATCTTTTATAATACAAAGCTGATGCTGTTATTCTACCGAGTAAAATATTAAAACAACTTAATCACTCAGTATTACCTACAAATTCATTATCATGGAATACAATACTCTTTAGGAGTTGGCACTGCTTATTGCTTCAAGCTCCCCCATGATTTCCTTCTTTAAGTGTTGACAACTCACCTTACTTCTCCACCTGAATTAATACATTTGGTTTTCAAGACTCAGTCTAAATACTTATCTTTTTAATTCCTCCAAGAGCTAATTATTTTCTCCCCTGTGCCAGTAGTATATTCTGTAGCTAAGCTTATCGTAGTCAAGATTCTCTATACTGCAATTATACAATTACACTTCTATATCTCCTTGGAGGTGATTGTTTATACAGGAAGAAGGTTATATTTTCTTAAATTTTGTGTAACGAGATCATAATCAGTGCACAATAAATGTAATAAGAATTATTTAAGAATTAATGAATAAATTGATACCTTGCTAAGGTTCAACATCCCTAAAATAATATTTAGAGTCTGAAATTCCAGGTGATTACATATAAAGGAAAAGGTAAATTTTGAGGTTTTTAAGGGAAATGAAAAATCAATAAGAATGCATTATTAATCTCCCTATGAACTGAAAATATGAATTATTACACTATACTTTTCCCTTTCAGATACTGAGCAAAGTGATAAAAGATTATTCTTATTAAGTACATAACCAAACAAATTAGGCAAAATGCTACTTTTATTAAAATATATTATTATTTGCTAATAGATAAGATATACATTTTTGAAAACTGCAAAGAAAAGAATGGTAATTTTACATTGCTTTAAATGATAAAGAAATTATAGTGCAACCTTTAGTGTTAGCTTCTTAACTAGTATCATTTAGCATTTTTATCTATGTGGGATCTGTAACAAGTGAATAGTAACAGTTATATTTAAACTTAAATTTCAAAAACCCAGAAGAGTTACTTTTGTATGTAATTTGTGAATTTAGTCAGTTGCTTTTTGTTCTTTGTCACATTTAAAATGTGACTTTTCAGTAAATGGAAATATTGTATTTACTTTTTTAGATATTTATTACAATCAATTGTTTTCTTGAAATAAAAGCTAAATCCCCTATGCAAAATAAGCCATAGACCTAAATGCAAAATCTAAAACTTTTAAAATCCTAGAAGGTAACATAGGAGAAAACCTAGAAGAACTTGAGTATGGGAATAACTATTTAGACAGAATATCAAAGGCATGTTCCATGAAAGAAAATAACTCTTAAAACTCAAAAACTGAGGTGGGTGGATCACGAGGTCAAGCGATGGAGACCATCCTGGCCAACATGATGAAACTCTGCCTCTACTAAAAATACAAAAATTAGCTGTGTGTGGTGATGTGCACCTGTAATCCCAGCTACTCGGGTGGCTGAGGCAGGAGAATTGCTTGAACCTAGGAGGTGGAGGTTGCGGTGAGCCAATATTGCACCACCGCACTCCAGCCTGGTGATAGAGCGAGACTCTGTCTCAAAAAAAAAAAAAAAAAAAAAAAAAAAGTTTTAGAGCAGGAACAAAAAGAAGTAAAGTACACTTGGAAGAGGGCCAAGCTGGCAACTTGAGAAATTCAAGTGCACGGTTTGACCTTTGACTTGGGGTTTTATAAATTGCCATTCTTCATGATGAGTGGCTTGCTAGTAGTTGAGAGGGGTCTCATGCACAGTGTGTTTACTGGAGTGGTGTGCATGTTCACTTGAGGCACTTTTCTCCTAGCAGTTGAGTTTTCCAAGGAAAAGGTCTTCTACCAGTTAAACTCCACCATTTTGCCTCTTAGTGCACATGCTAAGCCCACTCACCCAGCTGCTGAGATCTTACTGGGAAGCTGCTGATCACCAGGTTCACGTATTTCTCTTAGGAAACTGCCTTTCCCTGGTGCCAGTTGTGACCAATTTTTGTTTTAGTGAGACAGTGTAACAACCACCTGACCATCACCTGATGGTCTCCTGACACTTCCGTTTCGCTGGTGTTGTGGGGGGGTTGCTCTTCTACCCTGATTATATCTAACTACCTACTGTAACAAAACTGTGATACAGTAAAATGATGAGTGGCAATATCTATCAAAATACTAATGACAGCTTTTACAGAAATAGAAAAAAAAGCTAAAATTAGTACAGAAGCACAGCATCACCATTAACCCCATAAATATGTACATTATGAGTCAATTAAACATTTTTAAAAATTAAAGAAAGCAAAAAAAATCCCCAAAATTGTTTTAATAAAAGCAAGTGATTTCTGTGGATTACTGGGGAGAGAGATAAATAGGCAGAGCACAAAGTGTTTTACGGGAGTAAAACTATTCCATATGTTACTAAAGTGGTGGCTATATGTCGTTATATGTTTCTCAAAAGCCACAGAATGTACAACACTGAAAGTGAACCCTAATGTTCATTACGATCTTTGGAGGTAATGGTTTGTCAGTATAGGCTCATCAGTTGTAACAAATATACCACTGAATTTTGGGATGTTGACAGTGCAGGAGGTTGTACATGTGTGAGGACAGGGGATATACAGGAACTCTCTAAACTCTGTGCTTACTTTTACTGTGAACGTAAAACTGCTCTAAAGTTTCTTGACTAATTCAGCTGAATAAAAATATATACTAGGAATAAATGAGATTTTCTCTGTTTAATTAGAATGATTTAAACTTGAAAAGGCAAACGAAAACCTGAATTTCTGTCGTAATATTATTATGTCTAACATATAATTTGGAAATATTTACAATCATGAAATTTCTCACAGTATTCTTTATTTCCACTCTAAAATTATGGAGTGAGTATAATACTCAATGTATTCATTCAGAGTAGGCAATCAAGCAATTGGTTTTCATTTACTTAGTTTGGAAAAGCTGTAAAAATCTTTGTTTGTAATCACAGACTAATAATTACACAAATTGTTTTGTCTGTGATTCTATATATTACCCTTATAATTAATATGAGTCTCCTGGGCTCAGTTACCCCACTGTCAACTACTACAACTTTTGCCTATTTTCTCTTTCTCGGAGAGTTTATTGTCACTGTATAAGAGGTTGAGGGAGTGTTTTATTCCATTCTTATAATTTATTTGGCCCTTTCTCCTTTTATGAGTTCAATTCAGTTAATAGTATTTGTTTAAAATGTCTGATTTAATCTTTTTCAGATATGTCTAGACCAAGTTGATGTCTTTCCTTGAGCATATCAACTTTTAATAAACTACTTTAGATACTCTATCTTGCTTTTGTAATTATACAATAATGTTTTATTGTGCTTTATACTTTTGTCTATGCTTATGTCTCTTCCTGGAAAAGTAAGCTTTGAAAAGCTCGTACTGTATAGTGTTTATTCCCTGTATCTTTGCACCCTAGCATAGTGCATAACATATAATGGGTTCCCAGAAATTAGTTTACATAATTGTCATTATTTCATTTTAGAACAGTTTATTGAATGTAAATTAGTGTGAGTAAATGATGGCTTAATGTGAATTAAAGTGATGTTTTTTTTCAGTTAACTGTAAAATTGAAATATAAAAACACAAAAGAACTCAGAGAAAATAAAACCTAAAGAAGTAGTTTAGATTTTCAAGAGTTTTAAAAACTATTCCTTTCAAATGCAAAAACTGGACTGTTGATTTTTATATTTTTTTAGTGTGTGTGTTGTTGTTTTAACTTCAAAAGCATTACTTTGATCAATACTGTCTTTTGAAACAGAGTGTAGAGTTTAGCCATAAATTATAAAGTGGGGAAGGATTGATGACATAGACCTATTTTCTTAATACACAAAAAAGGGATTAGAAAAAAATGTTATTGTTTATAAAATTATAGGAAAGAAGGCTTATAGACAATGAGCTACATTATACAATCCCCAAATAAGGAAATTCAGGCCAACATAGGAACTGCATCTGTCTTTTAATCTAGAATTTTTGAAAGAGTCAGCCTGAAAGAACACACTGCAACAACATGGTTGGCCATATTAGAGTAAAAATGCCAAGAGAACAGCTGTTGGCAGGGAGAAGGTTAAGAAAGTACCTAAATTTAAATAGGTTCTGGCAGATCACAGAAGGCATTTAGTTTGGTTCCGCATGCTCAACTGGAAAAATGAGTGTTACCATCACGTGTCCACCATGTTTTAAGGTGAAATGAGTCCACAGCATGGGACAAATTAACCAAAGTGTGGTATGTAAGTAAGAACCTGAAGACCATCCAGTATGGCAATCTACTCAACAGTGGAAACCAGTAAATTCCTAGGATATACCCTTATTTCTGGCTACTGCGCTGTGATTACTTATGTGATAAAGCAGGTGCCTGCAGTGAAATAATCACAGATAAGATGCTTCTTGTCTGATGCTGAGATCTTATCAGTGGATAATTGTTAGATGTGAGTAGGGGTGAGGCAAATGCAAATATTTACTTATTACCTGTAAATTATAGGAAGCCAGACATTCCTATAGAAGAATTTACACAGTAAAACTTACTTTTTCAAAAAGAGAATAGTCTGTGATAAAAACATCCTCATGAAGAGTTCTTCTTTTTTCCTTATGTTGTGTTTCATTTCAATGCCCCTAATACATTTTCCTTCTAGCAGACATCACTTGGATTATCTCTATTCTTCACATAAACAAAATCTAAAAACATGAAATATCAAGACTGTCTTAATTTCTTTTCAACCAGGAGACCTCTTTCTTCCTGGGAAAATTTGCCTATTGCTTTTCCAAGAACAAGCTCCTTATAACAAAATATATAAATTAAGGCAACTTTTAATGAGTTAAGAATCACTTCTCTCCGGTCACCTAAATGGGTTTCTACCTGCCAAGGTACTCGCTTAGCCAAGCAGGCTTACTCAAATGTTATGGAAGAGTGGGAGATTTACCCCACGGAGTGGCTACATGCCCACCTATGTTTTGATGTAAACTCGGAAGTAGTTGGAAGTTTCTCTAAATATATCACATTTTGTTTCACCTGGAAGCCTGCTTTCTGCCCAAACATTTCTTATCAGTATTACTTTCTGTTAGATCTTTTTTTCACTCACTCTCTTCGTTTACTAGTTCCATTCCAATTTAAAAACAAAAGTTTACTTCTGGGAAATACAGCTGTCAGTAAAATAATATTTAAGAGACTATTACTTTCCGTTATTGCTTTCTGATAGTTATTTTTTTAATATATATTTCCCAGAAGTAAACTGATTTAACTATTTCCCAAAAGTAAACTGATTTAACTATTTATTTTCTCCTCTTTATTATTCTCAGTAACTCTAAATAGCATACTTGCATCACTGTTTCTTGTACTAATTGTAGATATTTTATGCTAACTCATTATGATATTTGAAGCCATAAACCCTTTCTATTAATATTATTTCCAGTATTCTTCTACCAATGTTCCTCTATAACTGTTGGCCTCTTAGTTCTTCACAGTATCATTTAATTCTTCTTTATATAAGAATAAAGATAATACCTACCCATCTCCATTTCTCTCTTTGGCTTCCCAGTTTTGCAGCTGTATGTTTACTTTTATAACATCAAGATTAACAATATTATATATTGATAATATTTCTGTCTTCTCTGTGTTATTTTGCAGGGTAATTCTTAAAAGTGAAAAAGGCAAATTTTATGTGATTACTTATTTATTCATATTACTGTAGAACAAGTCATATGATAAAATTTTCCTTTTTTTCAATAAATCAATGTCTCTAGTCCTGTATAATTCTGTGTATAAAGTTCATAGTTTTTTATTCAAATTGTATGTCTATATTCAATCAGTCATTACAGACATTACATATTTTAGCTTCCTGCAAATGTGTATTCTATAATTTTTTTTGTATGTTATCTCAACACTATCTGGTTTTCCGTCTTATTTTAGAATGAAAGAAGTAAATCCTGTTTTCCACAGATCATTAATATTTTCATTGTATATCCATATTTTTAAAAGTACCATCTCATGATAATCAACATCGCTAGTTTGTAAGCGTGAACCTGAAGACCATTAGAACAGCTGAAAATTGACACTGAAAAGACACAAAGGTAACATATTAGAGATAAAGTATCCTCCAGTAGGTTTTTTAATGTTAGAGATTAGAGAAGAAGAAACTTGGTTTAAAGTTCCATTAGGAATTATGATTTTCCACATTTCACATTTTTGGATTGTTAGAGAACCCAGCAAAAAGAGTAGTCTCATCTCTGTTCAACTATGCTTCATTGGGTGCATATATAAGAGATGAGGAGTTTCACATATTAACCTGCCCTCCCACTGTACATAAGTTAATTATATTTGATCTCTAGGGTCAGTGTATTTAATCCTACAATAATGAAGATATTTAGCTTTAGCTGCTATAATCAACCGTTTCCAAATGCCAGAGGAGTAATCAAATGAAAGATTATTTCTTATTTATTTTTTTCTTACTTAACTATCTGATTCTAGTGAGGAATCTCTTCTAAGAATCTCCAAGAAGTTTTTAAGAATTTCTGGGCTCCAGAATCCTTCCACTGTGTGGCTTTCTTATCTCAAAATTTTCACTTCTAACCACTAGTATGGAGGCTAGGTCCTCAACCAAGAATCTTGCAAGACATTTTAAGGGCCAAGAGAGAAGTTTAGTGTATCACTACTTTCTACATTCTGTCTGCATCTAGAACTAGTTATAGTGTACCAATTTAATTACACGGAACTGTGGAAAATGTAATCTTCCTGTATACACCACAAGAGAAAACAAAATTGAGGAGAATCTATACAATCATGTTACCAAAACTCCACATATTCTGACTTTGTCACATGCCAGATCAGGATAGATTGCTTCTCCTTAGAGGATCAGTCATGCAGTTAACAAAAATGTATGTAGGAGCTGTTTGAAAGATACTGAAAAAGAGGGGAAATGGAGCATTGTTCATTGTTCGGAATACTAGAAATCTTACTTTACTATGAAAAACAAACAGAAAATATTAGCCCACTATTTTTGAATCTCAAGAGAATGCCATATGCTACCTCCTCTATCAAACAAGAGCAGATGGTCTTTAGAGAGCCTACTCTATGATTTTCCAAGGATTAAAGACTCTTTTTTCTAAAAAATAAATACCCTTGCTTTTCTTTTTTCTTTATACTTTATTGCATTTGTACAATTGACTACTTTCTTTCAGTTTGGGTTTTTCTTTTAGAGTCATTTCTTTCAGGCCATACAAATGCCAGTCAAATGCTGTTTTTGTAGACAACTTGCTAAATTACAGGTAACTCAGCCAAGAAGTAGGTTAAGTGGCATTCAGGTGAGTTTGCATTACTCTAGAGAGTCATGTAACTGGATAAAAATCAGCCCTCAAATGCAATAGAGTGTTATTTATTCTGGTATTATAAGCATGTAAACATGACCAAGTGAAGCTGTTAAAACAATGAACTATGATTCCCCTAAGGATTTAGAGCACAATTTAATGTTTTACAGCACCAGGATTACTCTTAAGAGTATCTGATTTTGTCATATATATATTTTAACTTCTCTTTCTCTGTAGTGGTTCCTGGCTTTAAGGAAGCTCAGTGTTGCTTTAATTACTAATACTGAGACCTGTGATGAATGAAGCCTTAATATCTGAGATCATTTGTTCTCACTTGGAGTCCCAATTATAGAGTCTATGTATTATTTTAACATAACAGGAATCCAACTAAAGTAATATTTATGAATTGTGAAGCAAGACATCCATTCTGTAGCGTGGAGTCTGCCAGGAGCTGGTACACCATAGAAGGAATTCAGGAAGATTTAGATGTTATCATTTTTCTACTGCAGACCTCTTGCCACGGAGAATGTGTGAGAGCAAATAATGAAAGAGCAAAAGTGTGAGTAAAAGTGAGAGAGAAAGATAAATAGAGAGAGAAAGAGAGAGACAGAGGGATTGAATGTAAAACAGGAAAATTTATTTTACTAAGGAAGACAAATACTTTTGCATATTATGGGCAATTGAAACAAGTGCCTTAATCTTAAATGTCAATGTTTAACATCCATTTAACTCCTTTTATTGTATCTGGACATATTCACCCCCAGAATTCAAACACGTTATTTTACTTCTTAGATTGCTTGTTTGAAATCTAATAAAAAACAGAAACAGAATTACTCAGTTTTATTTCAAAAATGTGTTGGGGAATTATATTTAATATGCTTACATCTTATAAAAATAAGTCATTCTGTTAATTAGTCAGTAATATTATTATAAGAGAGAAGAGATAAATTGGACAATTATTCACCAATTTTGATGAACTCAAGAAACATAATTTAGGAGTTCATGATTTGGACGTTAGGTTACTACATAAGTTTATTTCTTTCCTCCACACCATGATTCTGTAGATGATTACATAAATTCATGAATGAGGGAAAACAAAGTAATCTGCTTACAAACTTAATTTTTATTTGACTATAAAGTCCTTACATAATCATTTAGTGGAGAATAGCAGCGTCTCACAGTTCACTTTCTGTGTACTTTTCTTACTTTGTAAATATCATGTGGTAAAATAATAGATTATTTTTCAGTGTGCGTTCCCCAGAAATGGTAGCCTGAGGCAGAGTGCTTAGTTACTGTTACTTATTAGGTAGCACAATCCCAGTGAGTAGAAGTGAGGCTCAGGAAGGTGAAGCGTGGGTTAGGAGGGAGAGCCAACATGAGGCTGTATTAGCAAGCTGTCTGCTGATTGCATGATGCCGTAGGAAGCCCCCAAAGAAACCAGAAATTTACCACTTCTCAATTTATATGGGGTGACCACCATGTGGTGAGAGAGGTGGAATAATTTGTCTTTGGTTTCCTGTCTCTCACTGGTAAAAGCTTTACTCCACTGGGTGTTAACTCCCAACTACTTCTAAGTCTCATATAATCATCCTTAGGGAATCCTCTGGGTTGGAGCTGAAGGCATGAGGCACAGTTGTTGAAGTCGCACCCGTGTGGGGTAAGTCAGAGCTCACACAGATATAACCACTGTAGGGACAGCTAAAATCAAATACTGGTCAGGCCTGGGAGAGCTCAAGTGGCCCGTGTGGGAAGAATACTATTATCCCAGATAGCACAGCACCAATACACTACTGCCCTCCACAGCTGGCTTCTATACTGTAATCTGGGGCCTCCTTAGTTGTGAGAACAATGTACCCTCCTTTATTTTCCAAGCAAAGAAAGGGAGGGTAGGGATACAAATTCAATCAATAATTCCTTCAAGGTGTTAGGTTGCCTCAGTCTTAGAAACATGTGAAAGACAAGATTAACAAAATCAAGCTGCAGCCTTTACCGCTACCTCTGACCTAACCTGACACCAGTATCAATATATATCGTCTTTCTCATCTCAGCACTGTTCTAGATTCCCGTCACCCTTTCCAGTACCCTGGAGAGTCTATATGTTTACTAGTGAGGTGACCTCAGATCTTTATTCTTGAGAGGTCTGAGACTGTATTAACCTTGTATTTGTTAGGTCATGTTGGCTGGAATTCCCATACAGCAAGCTAGGCAGGGTGGTGCCAAGAGTTGTCCCAGAGAATTCCCTGGGTTCCAGATATTCTCCTTCTTATTCCTATTGTCTTGCCTTCAGAACAAGACTAGTTTTCATAGTAATAAGATTGCTAAAATACTGTCAAAAGGGGCTTAAGACGAACTGATTGTATTTGGAGGTTATTGATCAGAGGAATCCTTACTATCACGTCTAGTAGAAGTATTGATTCCTTAGTAACCAGGCCGCCAGCGTAGAGGAGACTGAGATTTCCAGAGCAGGGAACACACAAATTTCACATGGTGGATACTGACAGTTAAGGTAGGAGGGACCAATCCTCTTTGCACCCATGGTTTCTGAGACAATATGCTATTGGGATTATGTTAATTAATGATTCATCAAATATACATCTGGGAGCACAGCATTTCAATTCTGCGGCCTATTGCCTTGAGATGGAATCTTAACTGAGGCTTTACTATGCTAATTATGTAACTATTAGGTTGACTGTCTCAATGAGGAACATGAAATCACCAGTACATTTTGTGTTTATATGCATATGGTCATAGCTTCTTTGTTAGAAAATGGTCCCTTTGGTCAGATGCAGTGCCATGTGGTATTGCAAATTAATAGATGAAATATTTTTTAAGTCCTTGGATGGTGGTGCAAGTAGGAATCACAGGAAGGAAAGAAAGGAAAGATAAATCATGGTCCTCAAGAGATATTGAAGCCGTTAAAGAACTGCCCCATCTTGGACAGAAGAAGTCATGTAACCAACCTGAAGCCTGGTACCTGCAAGGAATTGTACTCTATTGAAGGCTCATTTTTAGTACCTGTTTTTGGAAATCCAGAACATCCATCAGTGCAGTAGATATACCATCTTTGTTGACAGGAGCCATCTGTTGGGGTCACACTATTCCTGCCACTGTAGACACTGTTCATTACAGGATGGGGTGCTGAAGACAGACACGTTGGCTGACATTTATGTGATAGGTCATGTTCATTCATTGTTAAAAGTCTCCTCTGCAAGTTGATGCTCTCTGATGATCATTATGAAAAACAAAGCTATGTATTTTGTGACAATAGCCATATCAATTACCTCTTTATTCGACTTTCTTACTCTCAATCTTCCAATCTTGCTTCCTTCAGGCCTTTAAACTGGAAGAATATTTTTTTTCCTCCTCAGGAATACAAACTTATATTTACCTCAGCTTTCTTTTTTTTTTTCCTAGTTTTTTGTGCTGATTAATAAAATGTATTCATATGCTAAAATTTTCTGTAAAAATATACCTCAAAGGAAGGTGATTAGTGCTATAGTGATGTTATAGTTGAAAGTCTAGTTTAATATTAATTTTAAATTTTGATTTTGGTCTGTGTAGGGAAGAAAAAGTAAGATATTTTCCTTACACATTACAAGGGTCATGGCTGAGATCTCTATATTAAAAGACACATTAACAAGGGAAAAGCATAACAAGTTCATTTAATTTCATGTTTACATAGCACACGTTATTCAAAAATGAAGACTCAAACAGGGAAAAAGACGTATATATTTTTGCTTGGATTTGAGGAAGGGAAGCCAGGCATGCAGAATTATGAATGAACAAGATGGATATGATCTAATGGTAATAAAATGAAGAGGGGACACAGCGAGGACTGTTTATTCAGATTCTTCTTGGCATCTTTGTGTCTTCAGTTCAGAGATGAGGACATGTTTTCCTCTGGGAACAGGAAGAGTCCCTCTGGAATGAGTAACTTATGGACTCCTTTAAAGGAAGGTCAGAAAATCCCTTAATGGTTTGTTTCAGGGGAGAAAGGCAGGAGACTGTCTGAAAGACTTTTCTGCTTCACTATTTCCTCAAATGCCCAGGTACCATATTTTGGGATAGCATGTTCTGAACCCCATCACTTTGTTTGTATTTTTTTTAATTATATAGTTGATGATATGTAAGTTTTACAAAAAATTATCTGACATAGTTAAGTTTGTTTCTTTTTGAAGACAAAATAGCTTAAAGAATGTACTGGAAAGTCAAAGTTGTTATAAGTCACTGTTCAAAAGATGAAGTTAGCGTAATGATAAAAGTTAATCTTAATAAATGCTAAAGCTGTGTATTAAGTATTTTGATTTGGGCTCATTTCATTCACCCAACCAACAATTCTAATAATGACAGTAGTATTTTCATTTTTTAGGTGAGTTTTTATCAATAATGCTATACTTTTGCCATAATGAGCAGTAGCTCAAACCAATGTTGTCTAATTCCAAATCCAGGGATCTTGAAAATATATGAAGTTTATAAAATCATTTCACAAATATTAATGGAGAAACTTAAGTGCCAGAGATACAGCATGACTCAAACAAATTCCAGTTCAAGTGGAGATTCAAAATAAACAAAGACATACATAATATGATATGAGTAAAATTAAATGTTAAGAAAAATAAGGCAGGCTAAAGAGATAGACAGTAACAGAGGAGTATTGGTGTTCAAGGAAGTTCTACCTGAGCAAACATCATTTGAGCAAATGACTGGTCAGTGTACTTTTTAACAAATAGAAAGTTAAAGGATTCACTTACCTTACATGTGCTCTTAGCTGTCATTATTATATAATACATATCATATTTAAATTTCTATAAGATTTTACCAAGATTTACTAAATGTAGTAAACTTCAAAGGCAATGTATATAGTCATGTAGAATTGTGATTAAAATTAAATTTAATAACAATATTAAATTTTATACTCATTCTGATATTGGTAGCTACAGATTTTTATTAATTTTCTGTTGGTCATTTATTATAGGAAAAAGAAATATTGCATAAAGTTGTTTTCCGGAGAATTAAAATCTGTAGATGTCTACACATTTATTTAATCTTGATGTAGTACCACTCTGAGACGTTTATGTCAGAGCTTTAGAATTACCTCCTAGATAAGATGAGACTCACTCCATAGTACTCTACCAAATTTAGAAATGATCAACTCCATGTGGCAAACCAAGGCCTAAAGGAAATGCCTCTTAATCTTTAGATTAACGTGTCTACTCAGCATTTAAACTGTAACTTCAAAATTATGGAATTGCAACACCCTTTTTACTTTCCCACCAAGCTATATTAAACTAGGAAATCTAAAACAGATTTAATTCTGAAATATATCCATCTGTCTAACATATTTAATAGCAATGCTAAATCTTTTGAACTGTATATCTTTTTATCCTAATTGAAATAAATAATTGCTTCACAATATGCTAACAGTTTTTAGATCTTAAATTTAAAAGGTGAAGAAAATCTTGTTACTTTCTTGTAATGGGGTCTGGGAAGCTGATGTAACTCCAATGCCTGAAGAAAAATACTTTAGGGAATCTTGAAAAAAAAGTCCACTCTGGAAATAGAAGTTTTACATAGATTTTCCCAGCCTATTAGCCCTGGACAGTCTGTGATAATTAGCTTACCATAGATGATTATGGTAAAAGGTCACATGCTTTCTTGTATAGCTGAATCAGTGCAGGCTAACCAAGCTGATGGGCATGCTCCCATTTCTAGCTCCAAGTAAAGGTGTCATTTGATTTCCTAGTGCTGTGTAATTATTGTTTCTTGCCGAGATATTAATCGTGATCTTAGAGAACTGTGGTTTTAAACAAAAGCCTCCTTTAAAAAGTGACAGAACAATCTCTGATCATTTTTTCCACACATTTTAAAAGACATCAGATGCTTACTCATATTTTGTTCTAATTAATTATAATTTGTACAAAGGCCATCATTTTTCAGTATAAACTTTTATAGATAAAATAAAAAACACTAAAAAGTATGGATACAGTTTCTTAATATTTTAAAATTACCACTCATGTATATCTACAATACCTTTATTTAAATAATCCGTTCATGTATTGCTATAACTAAGCCATTTGCCATGTACCTATTTTATAAGATATGGTGCTTTCTGGAATTAGCAAGTCTTTGGTATGGCCCACTCACCTAGAAAATCAGGAGAAATAGCAGCTTTTATGGCTTCTGAGTAGGCCTTTCAGAGCATCAGCTCTAATTTTGTAAGAGGAAATATGTACCAAAGTCACACTAGCATGTACATAAAGGCCATGGTATATCATGCAATGAAGATTGTATTTTGCTCTGAATGTAATGAAGGCTTTCTGGCAGTAGAGAGCTTTATCCTTTAAAAAAAAAAAAGTCACTTTGGTAGCAGAATAGAGAATAAATTAGAGAAAGGGGAGTATTTTGATTCAGAACAATTGGGAGGATGGTGTACAAATCTAGAAACTAATTATAGAAGGCTTAATCTAAGATAGTAAGATGTGCAGAGCGAGACTTGAAAGATAGTAAGAAGATAAAACCAATATAATATGGTGACTGAACTGTGAGATGGAGAAAGAAGAAAATGTTTAGTTCACTGGCTTGGATGACTGAGTGGATGAATGCACCACTTACTGACATGGGAATTACATACTGAAGGAACGAAGAACCATGTGGGAAAGGGCACACATTTTTGTTTAAGCACATTAATTTAAAATGTTTATGATATATACAAGTTTAAATGTTTTGTGACCTGTTTAGTATCTTGGAGTACAATAGGCTGATACAGAGATTTAGGAGTCAGTGATTATTTATATATGCTTATTAAATCATAATAATAGAAGTATTCATGCATCTGTTTTTGATAAAGAAAGGTGAGGAGGACTGAGGTCAAACTCTGTGAAGCATAATATATAAGTGATGTGTCAAAGACTAGGGACTCATGAAAAGGATTTTTTTCGTCATTGGAAAGGTGGGATGAAATCTAAAATGCTTTGACTTCATAAATCAAAGGAGAAGAATGTTTTTTTGCCTTCTCATTCTTAATATAGTACTTGAAACATTAAAAATTTCACTATACGTCTTGAAAGAAATCCAGTTCAACAGTCAGGTCTTACCTAATGTAAGTTTCCTGTAAAGCTTATGAGAACAGCAAATGAAGGAACATTTGTAAAGGCATACACATAATTCCTAGATAGACTGGCAGCTCTCTAGCAAGATGCTGAGGAAGTGAAACAGAAGCATTAAACCGGTTCTGCCTCTCTACCACTTGCAATCATATAAGACATTCCAGATGATGTATTTGAGTGAAAGATGGGTAACAGTCTCTGTGAAGTTATTAGGATGCTTTCTCAAGAGGTGGTAAGTAACTGGGATTGGATGTTATGAAACCACTCTCTATTCATAAATAACTCTGGATTTTGATACGTTTTCATCCCGTATAAAGTCAAAACATCAACCCTAAATGTAGACTTCTGCTGGTCATAATTTAAAGGAAAGAAAAATAGAGTGAAACAAAACATACTGGTTAAATAAATTAGGCTTGTAGTATGATCGGCCAGAATTCAAGCATACACTTCCAGCACTTTCTACTTGTTTGAATTTATCCTCATAGAGCTTAATTTCCTCATCTGTGAAATGTAGATGTTAGCACTTCCTATACACAGTCTTGAGGATTGAAAGAGAAAATATTTGTAAAGTGGCTTAACAGGGCATAGCACAGGTAAGCATTCAAAAAAAGGAGTAAGATATACCGATCATTAGAGACCCAAAAGAAAAAAAATATAATAATCCCAGATGGGAAAAATATTAATGCTGATCTATGAATTTTTATGGAAACAAGTTATCTTTCAGTAAACCTATATGTTACTAAAAACAATAAACTAGGGAGAAATAGAATGTTTTGATGAGTTAGATACTTGATAAAACTAGTCAGAAGCCATTTGTGAGAACAGATAAGGGAACACTGGGTTTGATGGAAGTTCTGGCTGTTAAGAAGGAAAAATGCTCACAGTTGAAGCCACAACAAAGCTAGTTAACCCAGCTAGAAAATTACCCTTTTTCCATAGGAACATAGTAGAAGCAAAACCCAGATGGAAAACTTATTTCAATCTCTCTGAGAAAAGGCAGTAATAACATGGGTCAGGACAATAAAACAAAGCTACTAAAAAGGAAAAAAAAAAAAAACAGACAAAAACCGGGAATATTGAAAAATGAGATACATGTAGCTCAACTCAATATATAATCATAAGCTTGTGAACTTGAAACTAAACTCCTCTAGATATTCATTGTTTGAAATTGGAGACTTTTTTCTACCGCTATAAAAGATGGGATGTACCCGACAGATTACAAGTACAGTCAAAAGGTTAAAAGAATATATTACTAAATAGAGAAAATGGGAAAATATAAGGAATCATGGTTTTAACATCTGAAAACTCCTTTTAAAATACACTAGTGGACCGGGCGCCGTGGCTCACGCCTATAATCCCAGCACTTTGGGAGGCCGAGGTGGGTGGGTCACGAGGTCAAGAGATCGAGACCATCCTGGTCAACATGGTGAAACCCCGTCTCTACTAAAAATACAAAAATTAGCTGGGCATGGTGGTGCTTGCCTGTAGTCCCAGCTACTCGGGAGGCTGAGGCAGGAGAATTGCTTGAACCCAGGAGTGGAGGTTGCAGTGAGCTGAAATCATGCCATTGCACTCCAGCCTGGGTAACAGGAGTGAAGCTCCAACTAAAAAAAAAAAAATACGCTAGTGATAGGTACAGAAATTTACCTAGGAAATTAAGTCTCCAGGTGAGACTTGTTTAAGGAAAATTCCAAATTGTTCCAAAGGCATCAAACTTCTAATCATCAGACAATTTTTTCTAGAGTTGATTTTGACAGAGATCATTTTCTACATGTTAGCTCCTGTGTGTTCAGACTCATAGTCTTGGCAATTTTATACATGCTGCCAAGTAATATCTTTATGGTTATCTAATGGGTCCCCATAGAGCTACAGTGAATTTAGAGGTTGAGAGAAAATCGGTTACATTGTCCATGTCTTTTTGTCATTTTTGTTGCTTTTCTCTAATTTCTTTTAAAATTGTGATCTCTAAACAGTTTTGATTTTTATAATAAGTTATAATGTATAATGATTATACCGCATTTTTTATAGCTTTAAATAACCTTATTGCAGTTCCGAGTAAAGTCCCTGTGCCATTTGTTGTTGCTATAGTTTGCATCCTGCCATCTCTGGTTTATCTAGTTATTACCATAGGTAACTTCTTAGTCAAAGCTTTTATTAGCTTGATTCTGAGTCACTGTAATTGTTTCCAACTAGTATTTTTTATTCTAATTCATTTTACAAAATTTCAGGTAACTTTTCTTAAGCAATTCTCTTTGTGTTAATTCCTCCATTTTCCTCCCCCTAACTAGCATCAGTCTTCCCCTTTTCCCAAATTTTCCTTTAGAAATATCTTCCCCCTTCCCACCAGCTCCACAGTATTTACATATGGAGTTTGAATAAGTTTGGTTTCCTGCTATTGATACGGAAATAAGCTCTGATTTGTGGAAGGCACGCATTATTCCTCATACCTCTGTCACCAGTGAGGGACTTAAGAATGAATCCATAAGCTATTAGGGAAAAACGATGCCTCAGTTTGTACTTAGGGATTCTGGGAAAAATGTTTCTTCTTTCCTGGAAGGAGTAAAAGAAGCAATTTTTCTTCTCGTGCACATTGCAGGGAGATTGTGTGAGATCTAAAACCATTGCAGCCATTTTTGTAATTAGGGAAACTAATTTTAGGATGAAACTGACACAATTGAGTAAGGAGAGCTAGGAGATGGAGCTTTGATTGGTATAGCAAAATTCCAATGATGTCATGATTAAAGGCAGCTCTACCTCTGATCTTTGCAATCACATAAGCCAATAAATCCTTGTGTTGGCTTAAAGCCATATTGACTTACTGCTTTCTTTCTCAATCAAACATACTTTATCAGATAAAAGATATTTTTGGTCAGTGATATCATATCTAAATTTCGCCACTGCTACTTTGAATTCTGTTCCTACTGAGACAGTTAACACCCCACTATTCCTAAATTGGAATGTGAACTGCTTCCTAGTAATTTCTTTTTCATAAATTTTTAACAAAAATGTTATATATAGTGCTATGGTTTGAATGTGTCTCCTTCAAAATTCAAATGTTCCCAGTGTGATAGTATTTAGATGTGGGGCTTTAAGAGGTTGGAAGGCCATGAGGACTTCTCCCTCATGAATAAGATAAGGCCCTTATGAAAGTATTTGCATGCAGCATTCGGTCTCTTGCCCTTCTGCTTACTGTCATGTGAGGATGCAGCCTCCCTCCCTTCAGTAGAATGCAGCCCTCACCGGACAACTTAACCTGCTGGTGCCTTGTTCTTATGCGTCCTAGCCTACAAAACCATGAGAAATCAATTTCTGTGTTTTATAAATTACCCAGTCTCAGGTATCCATATCCTGGTATAGTAGCACAAATGGACTAAGACACCTCGTTAGTATCCATGTTGTCTCATAAAAATTCTATATGAGTCACCTCAATTGTGACATTTGACACGTCACGTCTTCCTTTTGCTGACCATGAGATTTTTATAATTTTTAGAGTTAATGAATTGAACAGTTATATTTTTTAGATCATATTGTTTTCAGTTTTTGATGTATTTCCTATAAAATTTGCATCACAACATAGATAAAATCCTACCTTTTTTTTTTATGATTTGGTTGCCATAGAAAAAGTTAGACTTATATAAAAAATACAGGCTTTGCCAAGAGTATTTGTGACTACAATTTTGTATCATGTGTTTATTATTATTATTATTATTATTATTATTTGAGACGGAGTCTCACCCTGTTGCCCTGGCTGGAGTGCAATGGCATGATCTCAGCTCACTGTAACCTCAGCCTCCCAGGTTCAAGCAATTCTTCTGCCTCAACTTACTGAGTAGCTGGAATTACAGGCACGTGCCACCAAGCCTGGGGAATGTTTCATATCTTTAATAGTGATGGGGTTTCTCTACTTCCTGTAGAGAAGGAGTTGGCCAGGCTGGTCTTGAACTCCTGACCTCATGATCTGCCTGCCTCGGCCTCCCAAAGTTCTGAGACTACAGGTGTTAGCCCACATGCCTGGTCATGCGCTTATTTTTGACTTTGAGAAAGAATGGCAAAAAAATAGCTGGTGCCAAATATTTCATTGTGTTGAGTTCTGGATTGCAGCTTCCCATGAAATGGGGATCTGAAAGCTGGAGAAGAATGAAAATAGTGTAATGAGTATAGGAGTAGAATTCTTTAATAATGAAGAAAACAGAGGTAAAACACACTCAAATATTAGGTTGGTGCAAAAAGTTGTAGTTTTTGTCACTGAAAGTATTATAAATTATTACTGATCTTAATCTTATATCAAAATCCTGAGAGTTTGTTTATATGCAGGAATAGTAACTCAAAGCATTTGAACAAATGGATTAATCTCT
The DNA here is from genome assembly GCF_001604975.1 of Cebus imitator. Lineage (NCBI taxonomy): Eukaryota > Metazoa > Chordata > Mammalia > Primates > Cebidae > Cebus > Cebus imitator. The sequence continues at coordinate 2,015,924 of NW_016107497.1, forward strand.
CTTTTCAGTCACTTAAGTTAATTCTAAGGGTACCTTTAAAAAAACTTGTAAAACTAACACGTTTGTTTTAATGGAAGATAAACAAATAAGGAGATCGGAAGAGCTTAAAATGAAAAAATAATTTTTTTTTCTAAACTCTCATTTCTATGTTTCCAGAAAAATGTTTATACCAACCCAAAAGTGCATCAATTTTCTTTGTCTTTCTTTTCTTCTTTTTTCCTTCTCTCTATACATTCTGTGTGAAACTTGCTTTCTTCTTAGTGTCACCTAAAAATATATTTGGCACATTATGCTATATATATGCACAGAAATTTTTCACGGCAATATAGTATTCCTGTATATATTTTAATTTATATGTGTATTATTTAAGCATATTTGAAATATTTTGCATTTTATGTTCATACAAACATAATAATAATGGGTATACTCCTATTTACAAGTATCTTATCTACTTCTAGTCTTTTTTGTGTAGATTATTGATCTGAAATTGTTAATAAGTATGTTTATTTAAATATATTTAAGTATTAAAAAAATTTCTTCCAAAATGTTGCATAAATTCATAATCCTAGCAAAGTTATGTGAAAGTTATTTTTTCTTACATGTAATCTGTATGTCATTTGTAAAAAAAAGACTTCAGAAATTTGTGTGCACAATGAAGATCCTCGGTATATGCACCATGCATATATGCGTGTATTTGTATATATTCTCTGTTTGTGTGTTTGTGTGCATCTGTGTGTGTATGTGTTCTATTTATAAGAGAGAATGACCGCATTATGTTAGAAATAAAACACTATAAATATTTGCTGAGTGGGTAATTGAATGAATGGTTGAATTACCTATGCTGCTCTGTGCTGTTCATAGAATTGAGTTGAATCTAGTATTCTGCTGGAATTGTAATTGGAACACTCAGGGACAAGCTTCAGCTCAGCAATTTGCTCTTTAAGTAATGATTGTTCTGCTCCTTCACGAAATGAATGAGATCCAGGTCAAGCCAATTATGAAGGGAGAAAACATTGAAGTTAATGCAAATCATTCAGAATAGGTTTAAATAACCCTAGATTTGTTTAACTAATATTTAGTTTAAAGAATACTTGAAATACTGCTTCCTCCCTGACTCCTTTCCTAAGTAAACCAGAAATGTAGATGCAGCCTTCAAGAATCCACTGACACAGCAATACTTTCTCCTGGCATAAGGCAAGGTGCTGCAGTTGCAAAATAACTGATTCCTGTCTTCAGTAGCAAGTGAGCCCATTCTGAGGACAAAAAAGAAAGTGAATTTTATCCACAGGTAAAAGATATTTTTGTTATTAGTGGAATCAGTGATTCAACCATTCATCCAATTACCCACTCAGTAAATATTATTAGTGCTTTATTTATAAAATAATGCAATTATTCTGTCTTAGAAATAAAGCACACCTGGTTTGGAAACTAATTTTCTCTCTGACTGTTTGACATTCCATATGTCATTCACATTCTCCAAGATGACACTTACCTGTAAGTATTTTCAGTATTTGATTTTTAAAATGTGGAAGGCCTGACTCATAGGCGTTTAGTGATTCTGTTCTCTTCTTTCCCATCTTTCATTAGTGTAAATGATTCTTTTCCATCTTTCATAATCGGACTATCGGCCAGGGGTTTCTGGCTTATAATTATCCATAGGTACAACACTGATGTCTCTTCTGAAATTGCCCCTGCATAGGTTAATCCACAAATTGTACATGTATCTAATCTTCATCCTCATAACATTGTATTATCTCAACACCTCAATTATTTTCTATATGTGCAACATACAATTCAGTTATATTAATTTGTCCATTGCTAACATCTAAGTTTGATGGTTTTTATAAACAGTCTATATTGTAGAGGGTGAGAAACACAGTAGATGTGGCAGGAGTTCGTTTTACCTTATTTGTATTTATTTAGAACTGTGCTTTTTCAAATATTTCAAATACTGCTATTTTTTCTTGTGTCTTTAATATAGTTAGGCTTTGTGTCCCCCACCCAAATTTCATCTTGAATTATAGTCCCCATAATCCCCATGTGTCAAGGAAGGGACCAGATGGAGGTAATTGAATCAGGGGTAGGGAGGGGCGGTTTCCCCCATGTTTGTTCTTTGTTTTATATTTGTGTGTTAATTGTTTGATGTGATGCTTGGCTTACAAGATTTTTCTCACCTATATTTAGGTGAATGTGTTTGAATTATAAATCTGTGGTGAACGGGGGCTTCACAGATTTAAGGTAATTTTAATATGATCAACAAACTGACTTTTTTTTTTTTTTTTTTAAAGTGGAGTTTTGCTGTAAACTAGTATTTTGATAATAGTCCTGGCACCCATGGCTTTAGACAAGTGTTTTTACTCTTAGGTGGTCCAAAAGAAATTAAAATATAAATATACATTTGGGACCCACTAACAATTCAGTAGTCTGATTTAATATTTCTACTCTTTTTGTTTTAGAGGAATGTATATATTTGTAATAGACCTTTAAATTTTAAGCAGGAAGTTACTGTGACATCAAGTAAATTGTTAGAAAGTCATTCTTTGAGCTCCACATGAAATATTCTTTACTTTTTGGGACCTTCTTTTGCTGACTCCTTAGACTTAACCACTGTGGTTAGAGTTCCCTTGACATTGAAATTACATTACAGTTAGTTTTCTTTGGTGCTACTTTCCTTAATAGACCACAGCTTCTTGAGTGCAGAAACCATAGTTTATTGCTCTCATAATTCTAAATGAAAAAGGAAAGGAGAAGGGAGTGTAAAAAGCAGGGATAAGGGGCAAGTGGCAATTTTGCAGCCACTTAATAAATTCTTATGTCAGATCCTTTTCGTCCCACTACTGACTTTGGGTTGGCTTTCTGTCCACTAGAGTGGCCTCTTTTCAAGACTTAATCGTGATCCAGTATGTTTTCTTTCTTCTCTTGCAGCACACCTCCCATTTCTCCCAAACTATATTGCGAAGTAGCTTTGAAAGAAAGCATTTGCCTTATTTAATTTATATTAAAGAATGGGTGACCATTTATTGCTTTTATAGGGTTTCCCACTAAGATTTTCACATTATAAAAAAAGACATGCTGACACAAAATAATAAATCTCTAATTGTAGAAATTATCTGTTCAAATCTGGGATATAAGAGCATTGATTATCAGTACCTCTCACTGTCCTGCTTTGCTGAATAGTATTTGCAGAAGGGAGAAAGAGTTCGTGTGCAGGGTAATTTTAGAAACAATATTATATGGAAAGAATAGCGTTTTTTGAGAGCTTAAGAAATCTTTTTCACCATAACTTTGAATAATTCCCTCTGGTGATTTAGGCAGGAAGCCCAAATAGCAATGTTAGAATGCTGCCAGAGAGTTTGTTACACAAGATAAATCCAGCCTTTGGAAAATTTTGGGATATTCCTGACTACCTCTTTGTTTCTTTATATACATAACGTTTGAATACTGGAAGATAACACAATTATATTTCCTCCCCCAATCCGTAAGTAACAGACTTTTCAGGTTGAATATCATTTTTGTTTTTTAAATAATACAAAACCTTTGCATTTCTCCAGGTCAGTAAAAATACAGGCCTCATTGCCTTGTTGAAGGGTCTTCCTCTTTTCTCCACTTAGAATTTTCTGAACCTAATCAGCAAGGAGCATTTTGCCAGACTCCTGGTCATTGGTCCATAAATGAATGACACTCTTCAGGCCAAGGGCTAGCTAATCGCCAAGGCTGAAGTCTGTGTGTGTTTACTACTGTGTGTTCTTTTCACTTTTCAAAGTCATAACGGATTAGGTACAGTGGCTTTTGCTTCCACGTTTGAGCTGCCTGAATAAACAGGAGGTAATCCCTCACCTTAGGCTGCTGCATAATGCATTCCAGCTTGTTGCTCTGAGTATTTTTGACAGCTTTAACATTTGTTACTGGTAGTTGATCTTGGACTTTTTGCTCCATGAATCTGAATGGTATGGCTTGTCCTCATGCTCATCATTTCTTCGTCAGCAAATTAGTCCGGGAGCCTTGTTCAGGATTGTGCTAAAAATGAAAGTCCCTATTCAAAATAAGTATTTCAATAATTTTGAATATCTTTGTCCCAAAGGGAAAAAAGTTCTCTTTGCATTTAATGGCACACGACAATTATTCTTCAATCATGTCAGCATCTTGCTCTATGTTTGCAATGTGCATGTTATGCAACAGGGTCTTGGTCTGTTGCCCAGGCTGGAATGCAGTGGCACCATCTCGGCTCACTGCAACCTCTGCCTCCCAGGTTTAAGCGAAGATACAAATATCTTTTCTATTTTTTTTAAAATGAAGGCAGGTTCACGCCTCTGGCTTGAATCCACCTTACCAGGTACCACTGCCTCACATTTATTCTCAGTTTTCAGTATTTTTATTTGTTTTAGGTAGACAATTTGTGCTTTGAAAAATAGTCATTGAAAATCATGAGTAAATACTTCAAAATAATTATAGTGTTTTTTTCTCTTCTAAATTTTCTATAATGTCATTGGTTACTTGAAAATAAGTAGGAATTTTAATGTAGTGAAGTAAATAAGTAAAATTAAATGAGCAATTGTTCCAAATACTGTTTTAATGTCATTGTCTGTTCACTTCATAGTAGTAATTGTAGAATTATATTTCAAGAAAGTAAGTGTAAAGTCCAACAAAAACACTATATTATTTGTTATAGTAAAAATTAGCTCGCTGGGCACAGTGGCTCACAATTGTAATCCCAGCCCTTTGGGAGGCCGAGGTGGGCAGATCATGAGGTCAAGAGATTGAGACAAGCCTGCCCAACATGGTGAAACCCCATCTCTATTATAAATACAAAAATTAGGTGGGCATGGTGGTGTACGCCTGTAGTACAGCTACTTGGGAAGCTGAGGCAGGAGAATTGCTTGAACTCAGGAGGCAGAGGTTGCAGTGAGCCGAGATTGGGCCACTGCACTCCAGCCTGACACCTGGCAAAAGAGAGAGACTCTGTCTCAAAAAAAAAAAA
>NW_016107497.1:2021461-2080979 GCF_001604975.1 Cebus imitator
TTTTTTTTTCAGTTTTTGGTAGGGTAGAGCCCAGGTCTTAAAACACAGAGCATTTTTCTGGACATAGTAAATTCAAGATAAATAACTGTTACATGAAGGAGTGAGTTAAGTCCTTGAATGGCTTTATAAAACTTAAATGTGTTTTTATGAAGTAAATGTTAGTTTTTATTATTATTTTATTCACTTTATTGCAGAGCAATATCAGTTCTACTAAAATGGAAGTTAATGTAGTCAAATGACATGTTGTATTCAAAACACACTCTTGTCCAGAAGATGTGTTCAGTGTTGGGACAGAGTTATGTTTGGTGATAATGCTGTATAAAATGTCTTACTGCTGCAGAACGCACACAGGCGTGGGAGCCAAAACAATTTGTAATGATCTCACTGAGCCACTGATTCCTCTGCTGTAAAATGAAAATAATAACATTTGCCTCATAAACTTTCTGAATAATTAATAGAGTTAATTTGTATAAAATGTCTAGGTTCATGACCAGCACATATGTTAAGTGTCTGCCTTTCCTTTTCCTCAGCTACTGGATAGTATTTTAAAATATTTTATACTTTTAAAGAAAGTTGTTGTCATTTACAGTCAGTCTTGCACATGTGATGAAGAGGCTGTGGATACAGAGGGCAGGCTTTTGGATCCAGGCTTGTTGATTGAGTACGCTAATGCAGAGCCCACACATACGGAGTGCTGGTTGTACTACCATTTTATATAAGCGGCTTGAGCATCCAAAGCTTTCTGTACCCACAGGGTTGTCAGAGTGCTTCCCCAATGGATACTGAGAGAAAACTGCAATTAACTGTATATAAAACTATATATATATTTTTTAAAAGTACGTTTTTATGTCAACTGAAGTGACTCAGGTTCAGCAATGCATAAGATAAATTTTATAAATAAATACATAAAGTGTAAATATGAAGTGAGAAAAAAGTCTACTTTAAAAGAAGATAGAACACTCATACAGATATGATCTGGTGGAAAACCCAAAGTAATAAGTTGAATATAAATCATCATACAGTATTACTCTGGTGAAAGGGAATTCATATATATATATATATATATATATATATATATGTATGTATATAATCAGAATATTTGGCCAACAAGAGTAGAAAGGGTCTTTGAGCTCACCCCTGTATTCTTTAGGATCTTCATTTAAGAAGTAGAATTGTCATTATTGCTTTTTGTTTGTTTTCAGGGCATACTAAAAAACTAAATTCAGTTCACCATTGTTCATAAAAAATGCTGAAAAAATTGTAGGCAAACATTAAAGATTTATTTTGATTTAATTTAATCGAGGAAATTAAGATTAATTTAATACAGATCTCTGTGCACAGGCAAAATAGAAATGGTGGATTCTTCCTCATGCTCACTGAGAAGAGATAAGGATATTGGTTAAACTAGCAAAAGGAAAAGGCAAACTGGGAAAGTGCTGTTGAGTTTTTAAAGCAGTATTTTAAAATAGAACTGACCAAAACAATATTTAGGTTCTGATACAACAAAATAATTGACTGAATTTTTGAAGTCTCATAACTTAATACAGTATTATAATGTCCCAGAGGTTTTCAATTACATTTCAACAGAACCTTTTTATGAAAACAAAATATACGCAAAAATGAATAAATAAAAATAAAAAATATTTTACTGAAAAAAGAAAAAATAATTATTGATCATTTAATATAGGGGTAATTTCCTTAATATATTTGTTTTATATGTTAATGTTATGAATTAATTTTCTTAACTTGGTTATTCCCTGTATAGTGTGAAAAATTCAAACAACGTGATGATAAAAAGTAAGCCTGTGCAGGAGGTGAACACACAAATACTGGGCTTGAATTCAAATTCTGACTCCATTTATTAATATTTCTATAAATCTATGTACAAAGGTTGCTTAATCTCTCATTGCTTCAATTTTTAAAGAAAATTTAAATGAAAATTAAAGTAATTCTTGTTTCTATTATGGGACTTAAATTGGTTAATACTGGCAGATTACTTAAAACAGTGCTTGGCACAGAATAAGTAACCAATATATTTTAGCTTTTATAATTATTGTATAATAAAATAGTCAAAGGACCTAAGCAGAGAATGTTTACAGAAAGAAAAAAAAATGGGCAACAAGTATATAAATTAGAGCCAACCATTCTTACAACCAAATCAATGCAACAATGAGATATCCTTTTTAACATATTGGATTGAAAGATTTATCTTGTTATAGTTGTGGGGAACAAAAGAGACTCTCAAACACTGTTAGTGAGAGCCTAAACTGGTATTACCTTTTGCAGGGCAATTTAGAAAGTATCAAACTGAAACTGCATACATCTTTGACCTAGAAATCTGGCTTCTAAGATTACTGATACTTAAACATGTCTACAATCTTGTTAATAGAAAACTACTAGATGCAACATGGCAGTTCCGGTATGAGTTGTATGTGTTTCAGAAAAGCGCATATACACACCCATAAAAATATGAGTATGTATACAGTCAAGTGCCCCATAACAATATTTTGGTCAATAATGGACTGCATGTATGAGGGTGGTTCCATAATGGAGCTGAACAATTCTTATCGTTTAGTGACATTGTATCCTTTGTAATGTGGTACTGAGCTACCTTACTCAATGTTTGTGGAATTGCTGGTGGAAACAAACCTATTGCACTTCTAGTCATTTAATGATAATATACAGCTATGTTACTGGTTTACATATATATTGCACTATATTTTTATCATTACTTTAGAATTTTCTTCTTTTAGATATTTTTTATAAAGTTGACTGTAAAATAGCCTTAGGCAAGTCCTTCAGGAAATATTCCAGAGGAAGACATGATTATAATCAGAGGATATGACAGCTTCGTGCATATTATTGGCCCTAAAGACCTTTCAGTGGAACAAGATATGGAGGGGAACACAGTGATATCGATCTGCAGGCCTAGGCTAATGTGGTTGTTTGTGTGTTTGTTTTTAATTTAAAACATTAAAAAAATTTAAATAGTATTAAATAGAAAAAAACTTATAGTAAAGAACATCAAGAAAAATATTTTTGTAAAACTGTAGAATGCATTTGTGTTTTAAGCTAAATGTTGAATCAAAAAATTAAGTAAGTTTATAAAGTAAATTAATTACAGTAAGCTAAGGCTAATTTATTATTGAAGACACAAAAAGATTTTTAAATGAATTTAGTGTAGCCTAAATGCACAGTGTTTATAAAATCCATGTCCTAGACCTTCACATTCACTCCCATTCACTCCAGAAGTCACCTAGAGCAAAATACCGATCCTGCAAGCTCCATTCAAAGTAAGAGCCCTACACTGTTCACAAAAGCAAAGACTTGGAACCAACCCAAATGCCTGTCAATGATAGACTGGATAAAGAAAATGTAGCACATATACATCATGGTATACTATGCAGCCATAAAAAAAGGATGGGTTCATGTTGTTTGTAGGGACATGGATGAAGCTGGAAACCATCATTCTCAGCAAACTAACGTAAGAACAGAAAACCAAACACCACATGTTCTCACTCATAAGTGAATGTTGAACAATGAGAACACATGGGCACAGGGAGGGGAACATCACACACCGGGGTCTGTCAGTGGGTGGGGGGCTAGAGGATGCCTAGCACTAAGAGAAATACCTAATGTAGGTGATGAGGTGATGGATGAAGCAAGTCACCATGGCGCGGGTATAACTATGTAACAAACCTGCATGTTTTGCCCATGTACCCCAGAACTTGAAGCATAATAATAATAAAAATAGTAAGAGCCCTTGACTGGTGTAGTGTTTTTCTTTCATACCATATTTTTACTATACCTTTAATACATTTAGAAACATACGTGATTACTGACCATTGTGTTCCAGTTGCCTACAGTGTGCAGCACAGTAACATGCTGTGCAGGTCTGTAGCCTAGGAGCAATAGGCTATATCCCACATAGCCTGCAAGGGTAGTAATCTACACCACCCAGGCTTGTGTAAGTATATTTATGATGTTTGCACAAGAAAGAAATCGCCTAGTGAGGCATTTCTCGAAATACATCCCTGCCATTAAGTGAACAGTGCCTGTACAGGCATACCTTGATTTATTGCTCTTTGGTTTATTGCACTTGGCAGATATTGTCGTGTTTATAATTTGAAGGCTTGTGGAAACCCTGGGTCCAACAAGTCTGTCCATGTCATTTTTTCAACATCATGCGCTCACTTCATGTCTTTGTGTCATGTCAGTAATTCTAGAATAGTTCTAAACTTTTTCATGATTATTATGCCTGTTATGGTGATCAGTGAACAGAGATCTTTGATGTTACTATTGTAATTTTTTGGGGGTGCCACAAACAGTTCCCATATAAAAGGATGAACTTAATTGATGTGTTCTGCCTGCGCCACCAACCAACCATTCCCTCATTTCTCTCTTTCTCTTCCATCCTTACTCCCTGAGACACAACAGTATTGACTTAGGCCAATGAATAGCTGTACAGTGACCTCTAAGCATTCAAGCAAAAGGAAGAATAGTATGCATCTCATTTATATCACAAGGTGGAAATGATTAAGTTTAGTGAGGAAGGTATGTCAAAAGCTGAGATGGGCCAAGAGTGAGGCCTCTTATGCCAGTTAGCCAAGTTCCAAATGCAAAGGGAAATTTCCTGAAGAAAATTAAAGGTGCTACTCCAGTGAATACATGAATGATAAAGAGAAGAAGCTTTATTGCCAATAGAGAGAAGGTTTTAATGGTCTGGATAGAAGACCAGCCACAATATTCCCTTTTAGCCAAAGCCTAACACAGAGCAAAGCCCTTACTCGTTGATTCTTTGAAAGCTGAGAGAGGTGAGGAAGTTGCAAAAACAAAGTTTGAAGATAGCAGACGTTGGTTCATGAGATTTAAGGAAAGATTTAAGGAAAGAAGCTTTTTCCATAACAAAGTGCCCGGTGAAACAGCAACTGCTGATGTAGAAGCCGCAGCCTGTAATCCAGATCTAGTTAAGATCCTTGATGGAGATGGCTGCTGAACAGTGGATTTTTGATGTTGACAAAGAGCCTTCCCTTGGAAGCAGATGCCGTCTAGGACTTCCATAGCTAGAAGTTAATGCCTGATTTCAAAGCTTCAAAATACAGGCAGCCTCTCTTGTTAAGAGCTAATGCTGCTGGTGACTAAGTTGAAGCCAATGCTTATGTATAATTCCAAAATTCCTAGAGCTTAAGAATTTGCTAAATCTTAAGAATTATGTAGATTTAGCAACAAAAAAGCTTGAATGACAGCTCACATGTTTACAGCATGTTTTACTGACTATTTTGAACCCACTATGGAGATTTAATGCTCAGGAAAAAAAAAAAAAAAGATTCCTTTCAAAATATTACTGTTCACTGAAAAAGCACCTGGTCACCAAGAACTCTGTTGGAGATGTACAAAGAGAATAATGTTACTTTTATGCCTGTTAGCACAATCTCCTTCCTGTAGCCCATAGATTAAGGGGTAATTTTGACTTTCAAGTGTTGTTATTTAAGAAATACATTTTGGAAATCTGTTGCAACCATAGTGATTTCTTTGATAGACCTTGTCAAAATAAATTAAAAACCTTCTGGAAAGGATTTACCTGCTAGATGCCGTCAATTACTCATTGAAGAAGGTTAAAATATCAACATTAACAACACTTTGAAAGATGTTGATCCCAACCCTCATGAAAGACTTTGAGTCATTCATTACTTCATTGGAAGAAGACTACAGTGGAGGAAGTAACTGCAGATGTGATGGAAATAGTAAGAAAACTCGAATTATAACTGAAACATAAAGATGTGACTGAATTACTGCAATTTCATGATCAAACTTGAATTGATGAGAAGTTGCGTCTTAAGGATGAGCAACAAAAGTAGTTTCTTGAGATGGAAACTCCTCCTGATAAAGATGCTGTGAACATTGTGGAAATGACAACAAAATATTAGATTACATAAATGCAGTTGATAAAGCAGCAGCAGGGTTTGAGAGGATTGACTTAAATTCTGAAAGACATTCTACTATGGGAAAAATATTGTAAAACTGCGTTGCATGCTACCGAGAAATCTTTCATGAAAAGAACAGTCCATTGAAATGGAAAACTTCATTGCTTATCATAAATTAAAAAGTTGCTACAGCCATCTCAACCTTCAGCGACTATTAATTTTATCAGCCAGAACCCATTAACATCAAGCTAAGAGCCTTCACTAGCAAAAAGATGACCACTTGCCAAAGGCTCAGATGATCATTAGCATTTTGTTTTTGCAATAAAGTATTTTAAATTGAGCTATATACATTGTTTTTTGTTTTAGACCTAGTATTATTGCACACTTAATAGATTTCAATGTAGTATAAAAATAACTTGTATTGCACTGGGAAGCCAAAATGCTAGCGTGACTTGTTCTAATGTGATATTTGCTTTACTGCAGTAGTCTAGAACTGAAACCGCGCTATACACTCGGTATGCCTATATATGTAATTAAAAATATTGGAAAGATAAACTGAAAAATTTTGATATTTTCTTTAAATCAGTGAGACAATGAAGTGTGGGACCTTCCATGGTTAAAGAAAAGAAGATATTGGACTTTCATCTCATAGCTTTTTAAAAAAATGATGTGTAATTTTTATAGTAAAAATGTCTAAATGACGTATATAAAGTTTCAGACATAAAACGTATAATCATATGGGCTTTTCAAAATAGAAAACAGGTCATTGAACAAAAAGGACATTTAAAAAACTCAACTTATTTTAAAAGCTCTGTTGGTTCAGTATGTATATTTTTGCATATTTGTAGAGGAAATTATGTATTTTTTTACAAAAGAAGCAACGAAGAGAGATTAACACTGCTGAATGTGGTGTCAAAGTGAAAAATTTAACAGTCACAATTTTTTTAGTGTATATAATTTTTGATAATATATATATAAAATTAGAGTTGATAGCCACAGCCTGAATAGATTGAGCTAAAATTCCTACTAGAGAAAAATAACTTTGTTCTTTGAAATACTAGCTATGGTATTAAAAATAAAAATGCATTGTTGTAGTATTAGGTAAACACTTGCTTAGTAGAATAAACTGACAAAGATACTATCTGTCTTTTTCACCATTGTATTTCATACTTGTGTTGAGATTCTCAGTTTATTTATGATGAGAAGTCATTATCAGACCATAGAATTCACTTAGGAAAAACTGATGCATTTTATAAAGTTCAAAGTAGGAACATATTTTAAAAATATAAAAGCTTTGCCTTAATTGTCCCCTGAATTTGTTAATTAGCAATCAGTTTATTGGAAATGTGATTTAGACATTAAGATCAGCATTAAGCCATAAATGCCTGTGGTTTATAGATGAATTTATGCTGTTTTATTTCTATATACTGTTTTATTAAAAGGTTTATAGACAAAATAGGAATCTTAAAGTTAGCTGGTTATATAGTAAATATTCCTTATATCAATTGCTATTATGTCTTATAAAATGAGTAATTGCTAGCTATGCTTTAAAAGATATATATTTAAACTACATTGTAGAGAGTCAGACACTTAAATATGTATTTATATAATTTTATGAAAAAAAACAAAATCATATCTATACATCTTACCAAACGGAAAGTTTTATGGTCAGCTAGGGTTTTCTGACCACTTACCCTACACAAAAAAAGTGGCTCACATATGATTGTGTTATGAATTGATCAGTTGCTAGCCTATATGCAATACCATAAGTGACGGAATAAAGAGAAGGTGCTAATTGTTAAGAAAATGGTACATGTACAATACTTACATATAAGTCCAACTTGTCTTTTATCCTTAAGTTAGAATGAGATATATAAATAGCAAGATATAGAAATAAAAAGCATTTTTACCATTCCAATGGTCTATGTTCTAATTAGTGTTCTAATAAATAGAATTTTCTCAAACTAAGAATCAATTTTGTATTGGCAAAAATTTTCCTAATAACCTGGGGTCATTAAAATTCATATTTAGCTAAAATTTCTGGTAAGAGAAAACCAACTCCATGTAGAATAGAATTAGTCTCTGTAGAAAATAGCATGTTCTGCTCTTTTCGGTTCTTCTTTTTTTGAAAAGTGAGATGGTCAGAAAAATGAAGAATAAGAATGACACATTCACAGTGCACACATGTGCACATAGACATGCTCACAAACACAGTCCAAACTGAGAGCATCAAGTGAGGGTCACCAATGAGACAGTGACTGGCAAATGTTAATTTCTTTCCTTGCTCTTGATATAGTTGATAGGAAAAGGATTTAAATACATTTGTTTTTAAAATATAATTATGAAAAACATTGCAATTTTACCTCAATCGTAATCCTGAATTTTTTAAGATTTCTTTTTAATGAAATTCACTATCGTGTAAAACACTTAATATTAAAAAATGTCAGAACTTGTTTTTTCATTTCATTTGGAATGCACATAAAAATTAGTCTGTGAGATACTTACGTTAGATGTCATTTAATAAGGATTTGTTTTAATCCCAACAAGTGAAATAATTAGCAGTTTAGACTGACAAATGAATGGGCACTAATTGTGATTGACATGAAGGAGTCTTTCTCTTATTATTTTAAATTATTTGGTAAGTGGACTAAAAGAGGGGAGGAAACTAAATCTGTGTGAATTCCTCCTCTGTATTATAAATGCTGTTGAATTCTCCACAAATGCTAAGTTTAATCCTTACAACACCTTATATACAGGTTTTATCTCCCTTTTAAAGATTAATCAAATACAGAGAGGTTAAATATCGAGTCAGAAATATGAGAAGTATCCCACAGTCTTTTCTTTATTCTCAAATGTAATGGGTCACCAAGCTTATCAAATTTCCTTAATGTCTTTTATATTAACCCCCCTTTTAAATATTTCCTTTATTATTCCCTTACTCTTCATCACCTCTTGCAACTGTCTCCTTACGGTCCCCAGAAAATGCAGTAGATCTTTTCCACAGCCTCCTTCTTTCACAACGTGAAACTAATCACATGACTCCTTTCCTTAATGCCCTTTGGCATGTCTCCATTTTTCATAGGATGTACTCTGAAATTCTTGGCAAGCTCTACAAGACTCTCCACAATCTGGTCCCGGATCATCACTTAAGGTTTATTTTTGCACATTCTTATTCTATTTCTCTCCTAGACTTCTCAGCCATACCAAGATAATTGCAGTTCTGAATCTATTTTTCTACTGCTTTATGTCTATTTTCTCACCTTTCTTTGACTTGAGCTCACCATGCCCCAACTCCCAATTTCTACCAGATTGTCTTCTGTAAGCTAGTGATAAAGTCACTTTCTTCAAAAGCATTTGCTCACCTGCTACCCTTTGTTCGCTGACCCTTCTTACAAGTGAATTGGCAGCTCTAACACACATTTCTACCATAGCCCGCCTAACTTTTGTCTCCATAGTAATTTACACGTTTTTCTTTGATCGTTAGTCTGTGATTAAGTTTGGGGTTAGGACAGGGACCATGTTATATTTTACATGCAAACATAGTAACTAGCATACTTCTTGGAACTTAATAGGTAATATATTTATTATTTTGTTTGTAAAGGTATGATATTGGAGAATATGAAAGGTATTAAACAAGGGAAAGATTGAACACCCACCTATAACTTGGAAAAGCATCAATTCAGGGTATCCAAACAGTTATCAGTCATGGACCTTCTTTTAGAGTTTTATAATTGATTTTACTCAATTCTAATTATTTAATATTTGTGTTTTTGTGTGCCTTTTACAGGTTTCAGGTTTCCAGCATATTAAATCTGATTTGTTCAAGTTGAGTTGGATGTGTACAACTGAATTAAGAAAAATAAGTTAGACTCACGTGAGATGTAACAGTAGGTGCCATTCACAGGAAAGCAGCATTGTTAAGACTCAGGCCACCATCTTATGAGAGATCCACTGGAAGTATTCAGAGGACTTTAGCTGGCTAGGTAGTGTTTAATGGAAAAACAGAGCAGGTACATTTACAAAACATTTATCAACAAAAATACAGTAGATCCACAAATATAAAACCACTATGAGTCAGAACATGTAGTGACAAATCATGAAGTAGGTGTTCAAGATCTTGTGAAACTACTGTGTCTTAAATTATGCATATCACTGAAGTGACAACAATTTGGGGAAAATTGTACTTCCAAAAGAACGTAGCAACAGTAAGGTTAATCTTTTACGTTGGAAAAGTGGTCTTTCTCCAGGGCAGTATGGCAGCAATGGATAAATTAAGTATTTAGTCAAATATACTCTAAGCTTATCATCTTTCATTGTTTCTTATTAAGATGAATGGCAAGGCCTTCCATTTTCTTTGTAGTCCAGAAAATTTGAAATCATTCCTAATATCTTCCTTTCTTACCTTCATTTCATGTTTAGTTTCTCAAACAATTATAATAATTATGCCTATATAATGGCCCTTAAAACTTTTGCATTGTCCACCTCCAATGCAACACTTTACTTCAAATTACCGTTTTATTTCACCTATACTGCGAATTAGCCTCTTAATTTATAACTAATTGTATTAAATGCATCTACTTTGCTAAGCTCCACCCTTCTTCTTCATCCCTCATCTAGAGTTAACTTCAGAAAACTCAAATCTAAGCATATCTCTATCCTGTCTGAAAATTCTCAGTGTGTTTCCATAGTTCCTAGAATAAAGACAGAATCTCATAACTTGGTCTACCAGTACCCTATCTCCAACTTCACTGTGCTCTGCCTAATAGTCTTTTTTTCTTATTCTTTGTACTTAGATTGCTCCAGTAAGTGTACATGCAGTTCTCTGTGGAATTTCCTTTTATTACTCTTTTACTTAGTTAATTTGCTTTTTCACTTAGTTGATTTCTGCTCACCCTTATGTTCTCAGCTCAAGCTAATGTCTTTATAGAAGCCTTCTTTGATCTCTCTGCTAGATCAAATTCCTCTGCTGTCTTTCTTATGCAGTACTCTTATTCTTAACATCATGCTGCTATCCTCAACAATTTGTTCACAGTATCAGTTTTACTATTTTGAATGTGATTTTTTAATTAATGTCCCTACACTAGAGTATACTTTAAATTTTGTGAAGATATGGATATGCATGTTTATGTTTCTAAGGTGTCTATCTTACGGCAACAAATTAGGCAATCAGATATTTGTTGAATACGTTTATGAATGGTTATTCACCAAAATGTTAGACAGTAATTTGAATATGTCAATTTTTTTCTTTCTAATTATTTTCTCTTTTATAATACGTTTACAGTAGCATTTCTACTTTATCATGTATTTAAAGTTATTATAGATAATGCTCAGTTTTAATCTTCATTTATGAGTAGATAAATTGCTAGTTTAACTGCATAAAAATATAAATTTCCCCATTCAGTGCTTATTCAACCAGTCTGAAAACAATCCTATAGTTTACATGGAAAAAAAGAAGAGCATTTTGTACTGTCAATAGAGTTAATATGCCCTAATTCTCACCCTAACTAGACTGCAAGTTTCTCTGTCAGAGACCATGCATTTAATGTTTTTACCCCTAAAGAATCAGGAGAATTCCAGACTTTAAGTGGGTAGTCAATAAATAATTTACTACATTTTTCTTTCCACCTTCATGCTCCCTTAACTGCTTTTGATTTCTTGTCTGCCATTTTTGTGGCAACCTTTTGTGCCAGTTCACTGAGCCAGAATATTTAAATGTTTTTATATAGCATTTATTTTATGCTCACCCTGGCTTTTATAGCACATGAAAATTCAATACAACCAGAAAGTATTTGGTGAATTAAAAATTAAAGTATTTATGTTAGATTCTCTTGCAGAATATTTATGCTTTCGATTTATATACAGATATCGAAATACTATAAATATAAAGTGAGAGTTCTCTAAACTTTGAAGTAACTTAGAAAACATCTAACCTGGCCGTAAGAAACTAATAACACCAAATTTATTTAGTCTCTCCTAGATAACTGCTTTTAGTGAACTATTATTTCTCATTTTCATTTTCTTTGTACTCCCCCAATCCTTGTCAGTGACACTAAGACAAACTTACATGCTTTAGGCATGATCACAATACGTATATAAGACAGATAGGATGATAAAGGAAAACAATGTTGGGAGCAGTTTCTTAAACTTCTTATTAAAACCAACTTAATTCTCTGGAAAGGCATATTGACGCAGCATTTGAAGGTCTGCAGCTCTTCCCAGGCCTTTCAAAGTATCTGGTCCTGAGACACAATTGTTTGTGCAGCAACAACTCCTTGCTTGATAAAGAAAGGAGTGAGGAACCTCACTGATAAAAAGAAATGTCATGGGGAAGGGACATGAGTGAAGGCAGAGGTATGAGTACATACAACCTCTTACTTTTTCTTTCCTTCTTATACATGTTTTGAGATCCAAGAGAAGATTAAAAATACTCATGGTCCAAAAATTTTGGAGCGAAATAAAAAATGTATGTACAACATCATTAAAATACAGCAATGGCTTGGGTAGCCAAAAAATGCCAACTGGGGACCTTTGCTTTTACTGCTTTAAGGCATCAAATGAATATTAAGGCAGGATCCATTGTAGAGGTAAGTGGCTTATGACATGGTCAGAATAATAGCTGTCAATTGCATAGTAATATGCGTTTATACAGCTCTTTCAGATTAATTAATGATATCCTTTAAATCTCTTCACAACCAAAGATTATGTGATTAAAATTTAGAAGAACCGAAACCTAAGCCCTCCAGTCTAAGCCCAGTAAGCTTTCCACTATGGAATGCTGAATCCTTTCTTCTCCTTCCTCATGTCTTCCTCCTCCTCCTTCTGTCAACTGTATTGTTTAAATTTAGATGAGAAAGCATCGTTGATTCTGGAGATAAGATGTGGCTGGAGGTTAATAACATCAGTCCTTCAAGCCTACTTCCTGAACTGCCAGATGCTAGGCTTGCCACTTGCTGGATATATGTCTAACTTTATTGAGATCAAGTTTCTAAGTATAAAATAGAGGCATTACCTCTCATGCCTAAATGACAAGTTTCTTTTTAAATTTGATACTAAATAATTTAGGAGAAAATACTTTGTAATATCTAAAATATAATGTTAGGTGACCCATTTTAATTGTATTTATAACTTTCGAAGAGTAACATAATAATTGCATTCACAAGGTACACATTTCAAATGATGAATAAAAATGTGAGCAGTCCTTTCTTTCAGAGGAGAGGAATGAAAACAAGTTTATTTTATAAATAAAGTTTGCTTTAACTGCATTAGATTGCTATTTCCCACCATCATTTTAGTCCTCCCCCTTGTTCATTAAGCAGTGAGTTTAAAGTGTATCTGTTGCTGTAGTTGACTCTGAGTGGTACAGTCTTTTCCTAACTTGGCCAAGAAAAGACAGAACATCAGTAATCAATCTTTCCTTGCATTTTACTTTCCATTCCTGGGATGTAACAGTTGTTTTAGAGTAAAATTCATTCAAACATTTCTTTATGAATTAGCTGGGAATGAGTTTAACTGTTACCAGGAAGAAAAATAAGGAACAGGCTCAAAATATAAGAACATTTGCAATCTCTTTACCTTTGTAGTAAGTTTTTTTTCTGCAAGTTATCTTGTGAATAGCAGAGATTTAAAGCTTGGATAATGAAAAAATGAATAGAAAATTATCTTTGATGAGAATGTCAACCATGGGGCCACAGAGGCCCAGGTTACCATGAAAAATCACACTTGGGAAAACTGACATGAAGTGGAGGAGTTTTTTTCTCTCTCTCTCTCTCTCGTGGTAAGGTTTGGAGACAGCAGAAAGAGAATATGAACACCGAAAAGAGAAAGAACTTTAATGAACTTTTTGAGTAGAGCAAGTTTATACTGAAAATACCATCTTCTAGATTACAACTATTGTCATTATGGAATTAGCTGTTATTTATTTATTTATTTGAGACAGAGTTTTTCCCTTGTTGCCCCAGGCTGGAGTGCAATGGCGCAACCTTGGCTCACCTCAACCTCTGCCACCTGGTTCAAGTCATTCTCCTGCCTCTGCCTCCCCAGTGTACAGGCATGCGCCACCACGACTGGCTAATATTTTGTGTTTTAGTAGAGACTGGGTTTCTCCACCTGGGTTAGGCTGGTCTCGAAGTCCCGACCTCAGGTGATTCAACCTCCGAAAGTGCTGGGATTACAGGCATGAGCCACTGCGCCTGGCAAGCAGATATTCAAACTGGATTATTTTTACCAAACTGCTGAATTTTTGTCATTAAATGAGGCCAATAAATACTAATTCCTGAAGTATCAGGAACTAAGTGGTAATTTTAATAACAAGCTTGAAAAATACAATATTAAACATTGTTTTCAAAAATGCAAAGGGCCATTCCAATATACTACTGGGACAAGTAATGGTGTTCTAGGAAGGTTTTATCTTCATTTACTACAGGGAACTTAAGAAATAAAAAGATACTTCTTGTAATTCTCTAGAGACATTCACTAAAAAGGTGAGTTATTTCAAGAATATAAATGAATTATTTAACACTTTATAATTCTATCAGATCACTCATCTTTTAAAACTTGTTTGGATTTTCTGCCTTTAATGTAGTCAAAGAGCATATGATTAATGTAGTAATAATAAAAAGAATCATTTTAAAGTTGCACATTCCAACTACTAATTTTTTAGGAAAGCTCATATTTAAAGACTGGCATCTGTCTTTCTTTATTGATATTCTGTAAAATACTTCAATACTAATGTAATAGCCTCTTAACTCCTCTTCTTGTAGCTAACCCCCTGCCTTCTCATCCATCCTTCATATGTTACAAAATTCATCTTTCCAAACAAATCTGATTAGGTCACATGTCCACTTAAGACCATTCAATAACCTCTCCCTGTACACACACTAAATTCCAAAAAAGTCCAAGACATTTATTTATGTTCCGGCACTAACCAAAACTTCTATTCATTATTCTTTAACGTTATGTTCCAGCAATATCAAGCCGTAGACAATTAGCTACATTCTATCCAGCTTTTATATTTTTTTCTCCTTTCAATACCTGAAATGACTTTCCCTCTTTTACCCTGTACAGTCTTTCTCATTTTTCAAAGTCTACTACATTTATCTACTGGCACACTTCCTTTCTGTCAACTAATTGCATACATTGGATTTACTCATATTATTGCTCTTATCACACTGTATTTGAACATATTGGTACAGTCAGTTACAGTCTGGGTTATGGGCTTTTTAAAATATAATGCTTGTGGCTGGGTGCAGTGGCTGAGCATTTTGGGAGGCTGAGAGGGGCGGATCACCTGAGCTCCAGACCAGCCTGGGCAACATGGCAAACCCCATCTCTACAAAAAACACAAAAATTAGCTAGGTTTGGTGGTGTGTGCCTGTCTTCCACCTACTCAGGACACTGAGGCTTGAGGATCATTGGAACCCAGGCAAGGGAGGTTGCTGTGAGCAAAGATCAAACCATTGTACTCTAGCCTGGGTGACAGAGGGAGACCTCCTCTCAAAGAAAGAGGGGAGAGGAGAGGGAGGGGAGGGGAGGGGAGGAGAGGGGAAAGGGAAAGGAGGGAAGGGAAGAGGTTCCTATTTTATACACTCTCTAGCACATATCTAGGAAGCATGATTGGACAACAATAGAACAGATTTGGAGTGAGACAGACTCCACAAATGTTAAGTCGTTTCTTTGCTGAGCACTTGCTGATGTTTGCCAGTTTAGGCTGGAAGTGAGATGAGTACAGTCAGTCATTAATTTGCAGAAGATTGACATTCTCTGAATAGCCCAGACTACTTCTGCCATAATCTCTTTTCTCCAGAGCTGTGCCAAAGATGAAGGACTATTTTTTTTTTGGCTGGAATTGACAGAGATGACAAGAAATTTGAAAAATAGAAGTAAAGAAATACCTATAAAAGTAAAAAAAATTGAATGAAAATAAATTTCCAGAATATTCCTTCAGAAATAGACAATTTATAGCTCACATGCCATAGAAATAGGCAGCAAATGGTGACTGACATTTTCTGATCTTGGTCACTTTTGACGGTGCTTTTAATCTGGCATTGTCAGGTAGCTATTTGGGGGAGATTCCCTGACTAGGATGTTAAGGTTTCTGATTATAGGAGTTTTTATTCCTTTTTTTTTTGTTTTTTTGTATTTTCATAAGGTAATCATTTTAAGTTAAAGATACAAGATTCTTATTTCTTATTCAGTATTTGGTTTTATAGGGGCTTTGTGTAGATATATTTTCCTTATGGTTTTTATCTAATTTGTTAAAATTAAATCTCAAAAACCACCTATTTGTGACCGATCACCAAAGTCTTTCATGGTATTTGTACAGAGAAATCATGAAATAACACCTGTGTCAATTAAGTATATTTATAGGTATAGACTGGGTGTGGTGTCTCACACCTGTAATTCCAGCACTTTGGGAGGCTGAGGCGGGCAGATCACTTGAGATAAGGGGTCCAAGACCAGCCTGTCTGACATGGGGAAAACCCATCTCTACTAAAAATACAAAAAGCTGCTGGCATAGTGGTGAGAGCCTGTAGTCCCAGCTACTCGGGAGGCTGAGGCACAAGAATCATTTTAACCCATGAGACAGAAGTTGCAGTGCACTCCAGCCTGGGCAACAGAGCAAGACTCCATCTCAAAAAAAAAAAAAAAAAAAAAAAAAAAAAAAAAAAAAAAAAAAAAAAAAAAGAAAGTGTATTTATACACGTAGATATTTTCAATAAAAACATACTGAACTGTATAAATACTAAAATACTTCCAGCCTTTTACCCTAATTTAGTCACTAAGTTCTTATGATAAAATGGCTTTCAAAACATACTGAGGCCTCCTTAACAACAAGCAAAAATTTACAAATAAATAACCTTAATTAAATCATTTGAAGTATAGGGCAAACGTGAAAGATATATTAGTTATGCCCCAGTCCTCATAGAAATTATGTGTGCTAGATACAGTACCTATTGTCATAGTTTCCTATGTTATTGTTATCATTTACTATAAAAATGATAGTATTTAAAAGGGAAGCTTATGTTTTTCTTACCTTACGAGGAACTGTCTATCTTTTAGCAAAAAATTATGAACATTAAAGCAAGATCAAAACTAAAGTCAGGACTCTAATCAATCTGGAAATAAAGGTCAAATAGGACTTTACGGATCAACTTTTATAATTAAAAAAAAATAAGATCAAAAACAGCACACTGCTTGTTTAAAGAAACTTTCAGGTGCTGCTGTATCTTTAGAAGTTTTGATTATCTCATGAGTACCTACTAAGTACAATAGTCACTGCTCCCAAAGTGCTTCTAGTGCATACATGAATAGATTATGAAATATACAAGGCTCAAATGATGTGTCAAATACACGGTCCAGAAAAGTAGTATAAGGAGTTTTGAGGAAGAAGGACTCACTTCAAATTAGGATGATCTGGAGTAATTTAAATGATAGATGGACTTGTTTGGCAAATGAGGTGATAGAGGTATTTCTGAATTTGTATTAAGAGAACTTAGGTAATAGCTGCCAGTTACAAAAGTTTGAAGAAATGCATAGACTTTCTAGAGTGGAATATTAGTAGGTCCACTTTAAGAAAGCAAAAGGAAGAATGTGGTTTTAATAGCCAAGCAGAGAGCCAATAATCAATAGAGTCTTGAGCATGAATTTCTACTCAGAAACAAATGACTGACCTGGTATTTTTTGTTAATGTTCCCTTAGTTTTATTTTTGTTTTCTAAGATATTGTCCTTAACTAGAATAGGGAGGGGATGATTACCAATCCCATTACTTTGAAAGGCACAAAAGAAACACTGACATGAGATAAACAAAAAATATAGATTTATTTTGATGACGTCAAGGCAGTTCTACATTTAAAAGGCATTATACTTTAATGTTTTAATGTATCACTTTTTATATAAGTAACACTTTTCCTTTGAAATGAAGATGCAGTTTAGCTCATTGGACTTGTGAGTAAAACTGACACTTTCAGGTCCTTTAAGCAAAAAACTGTAAGGCTATTTAAAGCTTGTTGGTCTATTGATATCATAGTCTCTGGTTCTGACTTGCCAATAACTTTAATAATAAAGAAGAGAATATTTAGAAAAATGATGTGATAGAAGTAGAAAAGAAGTAGTGTGGTTTTTCTTTAAATGTCTCTAAATAGAGCTCTTCCCACTGACTTATACCTCTGCTTGTGAGGAACAAGATCTACCAGCCACAGTGTGGTCTCCTTTGATACTTAGAACAGCCCAAAATAACTCATTCAATTTATTAGATGACTTCATTTCAGAAATCACGCTTTTTACTGAAATCTGAAAGCAGAGAAGTCTGGAACTGGCTTTACAAAGAGATGAAATGGTTTATGCAAGAATAGCTCAAACAAAATGCAGGGAGTTTTTTTGGATTCCTTGTGCCTTCATTTTTAGTGATGCATGGATAGCTTGGGGGCATGTCTTCCTAGAGCTGATCAACAAGTGGGAATCTTTAGAAAATTGTCTTAAGTCATGATCAACTATTTGGGATGAAATGATATTTTTATTAAGGCAAGTCAATGAATGTTTAATATAACCTATTAATAGTATATACAAGGTATGGCATCATATATGTTCGAGTGTAAGTCTGTGTTTACTGTTGCTTCTTTATGACAGACACCTACATATTCCTCCTGTGT
The DNA here is from genome assembly GCF_001604975.1 of Cebus imitator. Lineage (NCBI taxonomy): Eukaryota > Metazoa > Chordata > Mammalia > Primates > Cebidae > Cebus > Cebus imitator. The sequence goes on from NW_016107497.1 coordinate 2,040,034, forward strand.
GCTTGTTTCCTCCTTGTTCCATTTCAGAGTGAACTTGATGTTATTTGAGTCCACAGTCGGTAAAACTCAGCCAATATACAGAAAAATACACTGCTGCTAGAATTTGTTTCCAAGATCGTGAAACTGCTCTAATGTTTTACTCAGAGAGAAGCCTTTACACCATTTCCACAGTCGGATTTGATTAAACAAACAGACTGTGCATTTGTAATGAAGCACGTGCATGAAAATCACAAAGTACCCAATTACCTTTGTGCTCATTGTAAGCCTGTTAACATCTCAAATATCTCCTGAGATCCACTGCCCTTTTAGCTAAAAGTAAAGCCATCTGTCTCCCCTGGGATGGCTGGGCTGGCTGAAGTAGCGGAATGTTTGCTTTCGGGCTAAATGCCTCTCTTGCTAGCTAGTTTAGCTATTGATTGTGCTTTAGCTTATGACTACTTTGCCCTGAGATTTCTCTCAAGGATTATAATCTGTCTAACATTTATTCAGCACAGCCAATGCCTTTAGTCCTCAGGGTTTCCTTTCTGATTGACCTTATGTTGCCCTCAAGAAACTACCAGAGTATAGGCATCAGGGATTTTAATACTATCCTAAGGTTAAATATTCTTCCATTCTGTTTATGCAACTGCTCTCTTACAGTCAGAGACACCAAGCCTTTAATAATTTATCATTTCTTTAAAATTATAAAAATGTCTTAATCAGATTTAACAAAATTAACAATGCAAAAGAATGTAAAATAAAGCTAAATCCCAAGACTTCCAGTATGAACATGGAAGAAAAGTAGAGTAACTCTTCTCTTTTTCTGCATTTCATACAAAAGCAACAAGGTAAACAGAACAACAGCAAAAAACCCTCTCTATTTTCACTGAAAGTGAAGGCATATATCAATCACAGGCTGTATGACTCCATAGAAGCCATGTGAAGTGAAGTGCAATAGAAGCCTCGAATGGGAAAGTGAGCAGAATGACAGCACAACTGTCAGGGAAATGCCAGTAAAAATACACCCGTGAAGGCATAATGCAAAGGCAGAGTTGGAAAAAAATTGTATTTGCCTGAAAGAAGAGTTGCAGGATCTAGATGGAAGGAGTAGGTAGGGATCAAGCAGATGCTGTATAGAAACAAAAGTTGCAACAAAGCCCTGCAGAGAACAACAATCCAGGGAGGCAAATTTTAGAAAAGGCAACAAGTCATGGAATCTTTGAAGGAAATTTCTACAAGTAACTGGGCCTGGAAATCTAATCCATTCCTTGGGTGAACCATATAAAAGTTGAAAAGAATCAATAGAAAAATACTATTGGAAATCTTTGCTGGGATAATGATGTCATAAAACAGAAAATTCAGGCGAGCCTCTCATAACCTTGAATGATAAAAATCCTGAAAATATAATTCTGGAAAAATAATTTTAAAATTATTTTTAAAACATTAATTTACATATTTAAAAGACGAATTATGTGAGAAACATGCAAAAGGGTGGCATAATACTTCATAGTCTAATTTACACAATAAAATATACAATGGTAACACATTTTTGCAAGCATAAACACTATGATTTACTAATGACAGTCACATACATGTGAGTTATGAGCACACGAATTGTATTCATACAGAAATACATCAAAAAGTAAAATCTATAAATGCATATCACTATGGTCGGTTTGTGTGGGCACCTAGCTTGATAACAAGTCATCTGAAATACCATGGCAGATGCAGACAGGGTGAATTTTTTGACAAGATCTATGGAAAACCACAGTAAGTTACTACTGCGTATACAGTCACCGAAAGAGCTGAGATCTTGAGAAATTTTATCTTTTACAAATGCACATGTACAAATAGGCCATTTCTCTATTTATTAAGGAAGCTTCAGTGTTTTTACTTCGAGAGCCAGAGAACCTGATGGTGTAATTCTTATTCCTAGGCTGAAAGCCTCAGAACTTAGAAAGTCTAAAGGCCAGTGAGCTTGAAATTCTAATGTCCATGGTGACATAAGAAAGGTCGCCCGGAAGTGGTGGCTCACACCTGTAATGCCAGCACTATGTGAGGCCGAGATGGGCAGATCACCTGAGGTCGGGAGTTCAAGACCAGTCTGACCAAAATGGAGAAAACCCTTATGTACTTAAATAAATAAATAAATAATAGCTGGGTGTGTGGTGGCACATGCCTGCCTATAATCCCAGCTACTCGGGATGCTGAGGCAGGAGAATTGCCTGAACCCGGGAGGTGGAGGTTGCAGTGAGCTGAGATGGTGCCATTGCACTTTACCTGGGCAACAATAGCAAAACTCCATCTCAAAAAAAGAAAAAGAAAAAGAAAGGTGTGTCCCAGCTCTCAGAAAGAGACCAATTCACCTCTGTATTTGTTCTCTCCAGAGCCCAGATTATTGGATGGTGCCCACTAACATTGTGAGCAGATCTTCCCCACCAGGTCCAATGAGATTCACACACTAATCTCCTCTGGAAACGCCCACAGAGATCCAAAAATAATGCTTTACCAGGTTTCTATGTATTACTTACTCCAGTCAAGTTGACACTTAAAACTAAGTCCACAAATCTACCCCTGGTCAACTTGGCACCTGTAAGCATCCTCTTAAACCATACTTCATTTCCAAATAAAGACAATAACAAGGTAATAGTTACCCTTAACGTGAAACAGCTATCTTGTGACTGGGATTTTCAGAATTTTTCTTTTAAACATCAGGGACTTTAAATGTTAGATGTTTAGACCTAAGGAATTTTGATATTTCAGGATTTCAACATTAAGAATTAAGACATTTGGGATTGCATCTTTGGAGATTATGATCCAAACCCCAAATTCAGACCAAACATTTTACTGTAACTTAAAAAAAGTAACAAAATAATTATTTCAATAAAAATATGCAGAAAAATTTGAAACGCAAGAACTCAGGTGAAGCAACAGTAGTTTATTAAAATTAAATTTTAGAACACAATATGAAAATAAAACAAGTAATAAACAAGAAAAAGTTAGAAGAGACAATATGGAAAACACTGTAACTGACATGGATTCTGAAATAGAAAAAAAATGAGAATGAAAAACCCGTGAAATAGTATTAGAAAATGTTAAATAGTAAGCAAAAATACTCAATATTTGCATAATTGAAGTTTCCTTTAATAAGAAAAACAAAATATTTAAACATATTTTAAAATGATTAGAAGGACATGAAACATTTAAGGAAAGCACTGTGTTATTTTTCTGTATTTTGTATTTTTGGTACTTGCCAGTCTTTACAACTTTGTAATGTGTTGAGGTGTTTTTCCCTAACCAAGCAGGCATTCAATTTCTACTCAATCCTGTACTTAAAATTGTATATTATTTTTCTAAAGAAGATACTCTGTATGATCTTCAGATACCCCAACTCCTTGACCTGCTCCTGTATTACTGTATTTGTCTCCTTAAGATAATATAAATATTAGATGCATTCTTAATCATCCTTTTGCAATCAGTCCATTTTAAAAATCTGTAGGTTAGTGATAGTCTAATTTTATAAGGTACACATGATTCTGTTGCTGCAGTATGAAACCACAAAGGAAAAAGCAGATATTAGGAGACTGATTATGATATCCCCCTATTGATTCGTACAATAACAAACACTTACTGAAGGCTTGCTACGTGATACACCTTTAAGTTAGGCAATGTACAAGAAAAGATAAGCAGAACTTTCCACAGCCCCAAACTTCATGGAGCTTAACACTCTGGTGGGAGGTGATATGCATTGGCTGTGTCCCCACCCAAATCCCAATTTGAATTGTATCTCCCAGGATTCTCACAGGTTGTGGGAGGAATCCAAGAGGAGGTAATTGAATCATGGGGACCACTCTTTCCCCGTACTATTCTCATGATAATCTGTAAGTCTCACTGGATCTGATGGGTTTATCAGGCATTTCTGTCTTGGTTTCTTCCTCATTCTCTCTTGCTGCCTCAATCTAAGAAGTGCCTTTGTCCTCTGCCATGATTATGAGACCACCCCATCCATGTGGAACTTTAAGTCAAATTAAACCTCTTTTTCTTCCCAGTCTCAAGTATATATTTATCAGCAACATGAAAATAGCCTAATACAGTAAATTGGTACTAGTAGAGTCGGGTGTTGCCGAAAAGATACCCAAAAATGTGGAAGCGACTTTGGAACTGGGTAACTGGCAGAGGTTGGAAAAGTTTGGAAGGTTCAGATGAAGACAGGAAAATGTCAGAGAGTTTGGAACTTCCTAGAGACTTGTCGAATGGCTTTGCTCAAAATGCTGATAGCAATATAGACAATAAGATTCAGTTTGAGGTAATCTCAGATGGAGATGAGGAGCTTGTTTGGAATTGAAGCAAAGATGACACTTGGGATGTTTTAGCAAAGAGACTGCCAGCATTTTGCCCCTGCCCTATAGATTTGTGGAATTTTGAACTTGAGAGAGATGATTTAGGATATCTGGCAGAAGAAATTTCTAAGCAGTAAAGCATTCAAGAGGTGTCTTGGAAACTGTTTAAAGGCATTCCATTTTAAAAAGGAAACAGAGCACAAAGGTTCAGCAAATTTGCAGCCTGACTATTCAATAGAAAAGAAAAACCATTTTTCTGGGGAGAAATTCAAGTCACCTGCCGAAATTTGCATGAGTAGGAAGGAGCCTAATGTTAATCCCCAAGACCATGAGGAAAATGTCTCCAGGCGATGTCAGAGACTACATGGCAGCCCCCCCCATCACAGGCCTGAAGGCCCAGGAGAAAAAGATGATTTCATGGGGCTGGGCTCAGGACCTTCGTGCTGTGTGCAGCCTAGGGACTTGGTGCTCTGTGTCCCAGCCGCTCCAGCTATGGCTGAAAGGGGCCAACATACAGCTCAGGCTGTGGCTTCAGAGGATGAAAGCCTTAAGCCTTGGCAGCTTCCACGTGATGTTGAGCATTCAAGTGCACAGCAGTCAAGAATTCAGGTTTGGGAAACTTCACCTAGATTTCAGATGTATGGAAAAGCCTGGCTGCCAGGCAAAAGTTTACTGTAAGGGAGGGGCCCTCATGGAGAATCTCTGCTAGGGCAGTGAGAAAGGGAAATGTGAGGTTGGAGAACCCACACAGAGTCCTTACTGGGAACTGGTTAGTGGAGCTGTGAGAAGAGGGCCACTGTCCTCCAGACCCCAGAATGGTAGATCCACAGACGGTTTGCACCATGTGCCTGGAAAAGATGCAGACAATCAACACCAGCCTGAAAAAGCAGCTGGGAGGGAGGCTGAACCCTGCAAAGCCACAGGGGCAGAGCTGCCCAAGACCATGGGAGTCTACCTCTTGTATCAGCGTGACCTGATTGTGAGACCTGGAATCAAAGGAGATCATTTTGGAACTTTAAATTGGACTGCCCCCCTTAGATTTTGGGTTTGTATGGGCCCTGTAACCCCTTTGTTTTGACCAATTTCTCACATTTGGAATAACTGTATTTACCCAATACTTGTACTCACATTGTATCTAGGATGTAACTAGCTTGCTTTTGATTTTACAGTTTTATAGGTAGAAGGGACTTGCCTTGTCTCAGATGAGACTTTGGACTGTGGACTTTTGGGTTAATGCTAAAGGGAGTTAAGACTTTGGGGGACTGTTGGGAAGGCATGATTGGTTTTGAAATGTGAGGACAGGAGATTTGGAGGGGCCAGGGGCAGAATGATATGGGTTGGCTGTGTCCCCACCCAAATCTCAACTTGAATTGTATCTCACTGAATTCCCATGTATTGTGGGAGGGACCCAGAGGAGGTAATTGAATCATGGTGGCCCGTGTTATTATCATGCTAGTGAATAAATCTCAGGAGATCTGATGGGTTTGGCAGAGGTTTCTGCTTTTGTTTTTTCCTCTTTCTTCTTTCTTGCTGCTGCCCTGTAAGAAGTGCCTTTTGCCCTCTTCCATGATTATAAGACCTCCCCATCCGTGTGAAACTGTAAGTGAAATTAAACCTTTTTTTCTTCCCAGTCTCAGTTATGTCTTAATCAGCAGCATGAAAATGGACTAATATAGGTATTTAACCAGTATACACATCAATAAAGACAACCTAGCTGATAGATTATTACAATGCTTAAATAACAGTTGGGGGCGGGCATGGTGGCTCATGCCTGTAATCCCAGCACTTTTGGAGGCTGTGGCAGGTAGATCACTGAGGTCAGGAGTTTGAGACTACCCTGGCCAACATGGCAAAAACACATCTCTATAAAAAAAAAACAAAAAATAGCCAGGTCTGGTGGCATGTGGCTGTAATCCCAGCTATTTGGTGGTTTGAGGCCAGAGAATCACTTGAACCCAGGAGGAGGAGGTTGCAACAAGCCAAGATTGTGCCACTGCACTCCAGTCTAAGTGACAGAGTGAGTGAGACTGCGTCTCAAAAGCAAACAACTGAATGACAACAACAAAACTCAATTGGTAAAGTGGATAAATGGTTGCCATCCGAAAGAGTGCAGCCTTCCCCTTCCCTACCCTTCCTGCTATTCAGCAGCTAAAACAATAACACCAGGAAAGCACAGAAGCAGGTTTCCAGTCCCCGGATGCAGTTTTACCCACTTCTGTTTTGATTGGTCAATGTAAATACCACTCAGTCCTTTGAAAATATTGCCTCCTCACTTGGTTCTTCCATTGAATCCAAGGGAGGCAAAGGGATACCAACATCCCACTTTCTGTTCACCTGCCTTGCCTAGTTAATGGGGGCTCCAGTAAGAGAAGTCTGGTGCCTGTCAGCTGTCCAACTAGCCCTCCTCCACCCATACACATACACTCAGGACAGAGCAGGGGGCACTCAGCCATAAAGATAGTCCTGCTCAGTGGTGGGGGTACAGCCTGACAGCTGAAGCTCAGTTAGTTAGAAATATCTGTAGTAGACATTGCCAGCCAGCATTGCCACTACTCCCTTTATTGGAGGGAAACTATGGCCTCCTTGGAATATTAGCTTTTAGAGAACTGGAGAGAGGTCAAGATAGCTGGGGTTCTGGTCTTCTGTATTGTTACAGGCTCCATACACATAGAGAAAATTCCCTGAGTTTGATTTAGAGTAGATTAGACCTGGGAATGCTGATGAAAAGTCCTCCTTTTTACCAACTCTATTAATTTTTAACTTTTAATTCAATAATTCTGTTAAAACCCATCAAATGTCTGCCTTCTTGATGAATAACAACATACATTTATAAATATAAATGAGGCTGACTGCCACACGGTTCTACTCCACACCTTTAACCAGAAGGATTATGTTGAGACCCATTAAATGAGATGTTGCAATAAATACTTTTTGCAACTTGGTCAATAATATAGATACCGAGTTTATTAAAAATACAGTATTTTCAGGGCCAAACGCATGTTAGTGTAATTACCGTTAATTTGATAGGAGTTGTGAATATTCAGCACCAAGCATATTATTGTTAGTGTAAAGATAAATGCCCGGCTTATTGATAGTGTTATCTAATGAGCATTATTTTAATGATACTTTCATTTAAATAGCTTTATCTGGTTTCTTATGTTAAACCATAGCATAGAGAGGGATTTTACGTTGCTCATAACATCTGATTTAAAGAAAAGATCACAAAAATGCTTTCTAATCATCAACAAAAAATTGAGCATAGTTAGAATAATTTGGTGAACAATTTATGTAATAAATTATCGTTTAATAAGTGGTAATTTACACAAACATACACATACACTGTGCATTAATATATTTAGAGAATGGGGAATATACTTGAATTTTTGCTTTAAATGTTAATTATACATTGTTTTATATTGCTTTACAAATTGTTACATAATTTGAATATCACCCTGTAATCACATTAATAAATGTGTAATGCCAGGTTGGGATTAGCATTCTACAGGGGAAGAGTTCAGTTCTATGAGCATGTAGTAAAGTAATATTTCATATGTTAGGATGGTCAGAGAAACCTTTTCTCTGGTAGTGGTAAGTCAACCACAATATAAGGATGATTCGAAACAAAAGCACTCTAGATTTACGCAAGATATGTGAAAGGTAGTGTGTTGGAGGGGAGCTGGTTGTGTTCAGAGAACGGAAAGAAGGCTAGTGGACTGGAGTGGAATGAATAATAGAAAGAGCACTATGTGTAGAGGCTTGAGTTACAGTTGGAGCCCAAACCATGCAGTATGTCTGCCATCGGTCAGATGAAGAATATAGTCTGCACCAATTTTGAAGCCTTTAAAGGGTATTTATAAGCGTGGTGAAGTAATTACATTTGAATTTAGAAAATGTCACTCTGTAGTGTGAAAAACAAACTGGAGGGAGAAAAGTGGCATTATTGAAAGACAAAATATTAGGAACTTTCAGTGTTTCAGGCAAAAAGATGATGACAGCTAATACTAGGCTATTACTGTAGCAATGAGTGATGGAATAATACAAGCAAAATTTAATAAGATTTGTGTTAGATGTGGAGGATAACAGAGAGGTAGATACACACTGGACAGAGTAGAAATATCCAAATTTACCTTTAGCCTTGGCGAGTTTGAACTTCTAATATTGTACCACATGAAAATTCTATTCTCTTCTTTGGTACTATAGAAAAAAAATGAAACCCTCAAAATATTGTTGCCCAAATCTACTTGAATCCCATTAGAATAATCTAGGGTGCTCCATTCAGAGATTCTGATTCAAGTGGCCTGGAGTAGGGCCTGGGCATCAGAATGTCTTAAAAGCTCCTCAGAGGTTTCTAATGTGCAGTGAGCCTCAATACTACTGATTTAGAGAGAAGTGAGGTTGGTTTGAACTACGAGGTTATAACAGAAATGAAATAGACAGCAAAGTAGAAATATTTTACAAGCAAACAAAAATAGTGCAAAATCTTTGTCAAAATGCTGCTTTCTATTTGTCTCTGGCTTTGTCCAGATTCTATTCAGTTTTTCTTTGGTAAAAAAATCTTCCAGATACAGGAGACTTAATTAAATCCACTAAGATGCATTTTATAATTATTAACTCACTAAAATCTTACTTCTTGTTTGGGTATAAAAGTAAAAAATTAGGGTTAATTTTTTTTTTAGGGTATAAAAGTGAAAAATTCAGGTTAATTCTGATTAGTTTCATTTTTAATATTGATAGTTGGTAGGTTGCTAGCCTTTCAAAAATAAGAGTATCAACCACATTCTAAACTATTTCATAGATCAGGTGATATGTGGTTAGAAGAGGAGAGTGTGTGTACGTTCCTGTACATGAGAGAGAGAATATACAAATGAATCATTTAATAGCTAAATATCAGCAGAGGAAACTGCAATGTCTTCTGAGGCTGAAAAGCCTCAGAAGCTAAGTATTTAAAACAATGTTTATTCACTTGCTGGTGGCACTTACTAATTCATTCTTTCCCTGAATTTTGATGCATTATTTGATTAGATATAATAGACTATCAGCCTTGAAATCATAAGAAACTTTTTAACTGAAATTGGTAACCACTTATAGTTGATTTTAAATACTAATGTTTTCTTTAACATATATAATATTTTAGAATTATAAAGCCTGTAACAATAAAGCAGGTAAACATATAGGACCCTGTTCTGGAGATGTAAAATTGCCTAAGACATATTCTTCACTCTAAGAAAACTTAAAGACTGACTGCACTCCAGCCTGGCACCTGGCGAAAGAGTGAAACTCTGTCTCAAAAAATAAAAATAAAAAAAAATAAATAAATACTTGACTGGTACATAAATGAAATAAAATATTGAACTTACAGAGCAGCATGTAACACGGAAAACCTACAGAAAACCAGTACAATTTTGTGCTTCCTATTTTAAGAATGTGAACCAGAAAAATACAGCAAAAGGATTTCACAATTTGGAGAAACTTGACCTCCCTCCTGCATGGGGGAGGAAGAAAAGAACTATGTGATAATGACACTAATAGCAACCGTGTTTTGTTTTGTTTTATTTTTGAGACAGAGTCTCACTCTGTCGCCCAGGCTGGAGTGCAGTGGCACAATCTCGGCTCACTGAAACCTCCACTTCCTAGGTTCAAGCAATTCTCCTGCCTCAGACTCCTAAGTAGCTGGGACTACAGTGTGTGCTACCACACCCAGCTAATTTTTTGTATTTTTAGTAGAGACGTGGTTTCACTTGATCGATCTCAATCTCCCGACCTTGTGATCTGCCCTCCTCAGCCTTTCAAAGTGCTGAGATTACAGGTGTGAGCCACCTTGCCCATCCTGCTACTGTGTTCTAAGCATTGGAATAAGTGCTTTTTATACATGATATCATTAATACCCATGAAAATTATTTGGAGAAATATTATTAACTCTGTTTTACAGATGAGAAAAATGCTTAGGAAGTCTTGCCCAATAGAAATATGAAGAGTCACAAAAAGAAGCCAGATATGTAATTTTAAATTTTCTAGTAGTCACATTTTTGTTAAAAAAAAAGTAAACAATTAAAACATAATAAATTATGTTATAAAATCCAGTATATGTAATCCAAAAACAGAATCATTTTAACATATATTAAGCTGGAGTATTTTACATTCCTTTTTCTGTACTAAAGCTTCATGTATATTTGACACTTTCAGGATATCTCAATATGGACTAAGCACATTTTAAGTACTCAATAGCCATATGTGGTTAGAAGCTACCACAGCTCAGACTTAGAGATTTTCAATAAGTTGTCCAAGTTTTAGCTACTGGAAACAGGAAGAGCTGAAATTCAAATCTAGCTGGTCTAACCACAGAGCATGAGCTCTTAAATACAATACTGTTCTGCTTAGGAAGATTTGATCTCAGGTTCACAAATCTAACGAGATAATCTTACTCATACAGAAATTTTTGAAAATTAAAGAATACATACCCTCATTTCACAAGCAAATAAATAGTCTTAATGAGGTTAGGTAAAATTCTAAAATATTCACAATTAGTACTTAATACGATCCGGTGTTGAACCCACATCTGTCTAGTTTCAAAGCCCATATTTTAACTACATCACAAGTAAATAACTATACTCACTAAAAAGCAACTGAAAGGTGAGTTACACCCCTTCTCACCCAATGAAAACAATAGATGGTAATTACAGAGCAGGGAGTTCTTATAACTAAGCGTCCTTCTTTACTTCTTTTATTTTTAAAAATTGTTTATCCCTTTTCATTCTTTTTAAAAGTACAACAGTAGTTATTACCACCCCCACCGTCACAACCACAAAAACTTCAGTTAGTGGGTTATGACCTGCAGAGCTCATATTGTCTGTGGCATTTTATTGGCAAACAGGAATAAGAAGCATGTAACAAGCATCTAGGAATCATGCCTGGTATTGAGATAATGTGGTGTGCTAGGAATACACTACACCATGGACATGACACTGCAGTAATGATAAAGCCTTCTGGGAAGTAGCAGAGGTAGCCTCTGGCAACAAGGAGGTAGGAAGCTACCCTAATGCTTTATCATTAATGGCCTAGAAGATTTCATGTTATGGTGTCTTGGGCTTTAAATTAAATGTCAAATACAATTTGCCATTGAAAATGTGAAGTGTGGAACTGCCCTTAGAGACTCTGAGAATTTAGTCCTCTAATTGGTGGTTGCCTCTAATACTGAGAAGAAATAGTTAGAGATTATTGTTTGGTAAATTGTCACCCCAGTCTGCAGAAATGTGTGGATTTTTACATCTTAAACTTCAAGTCTGTAGTAAAATCTTGAGACAGTATTTTAAAATATGAAGTGTTCAATGTAGCTTTAAATACACTGGAACTGATAAACTCTTCCCGTTGGAACCGTGCCATCATTTGTGTCCTGATCTCTCTGACATTTAGTTTATTATATCAAGAAATCTGTGAAAGAAACTGAAGCAGCACACGTTCTATTTATAGTGGTTTATTTAGTTGCCCCCATCCCTGCTGACAAGGGTCTGTTTTAATAATAGGACTAATAAATAGGATTTCCAATACACTTTAATGCATCAGCATTATATCTTTCTGAACTATCTGTATATTAGTACTAATTATGAGATGTGTTTAAGTCTAAAAATGTAGGCTTAAACACGAAGACATAGTTTTTACTGCCGGTTTTAATTAGAAACCTAAAGAAACACGTACAATTAAATATGCCCATAAAAATAATAGATACGTTCCTATAATCCTAGTCAATTTGTTGCACCATTAATATCATTCAGCATGGCAGTTTTAAGAATGTATTGGAGTAAGTCAAGTGGAAAATGGCAAAGAACAAAATTACTAGCATTTAAACCACCGTAACTGTTTTAGAACAGTGAGTACTGCTCTAAGTATCTGCTGCAATCACTGTTTTATTTTGCAAACACAATTTAAAGTTAACTGTTTGCACATTTCACCTACCTCTTGTTTCTAAGAATAATTAATCTTGTACTAAAAGTACACAGCTTCAGAGTAAAATTAATTCAACTTCAAAAATTTATTGTCACAAACGTTATTTTTAAAGGAAATATTAATGTGTTTAAATTTTCCTGATGCCAAGAGAATGATTTATGCTACTTGAAGAAATGTATTGTTTGGCGACTCTCCTCCTCCATGGAATATGTAAACCCAGGTCAACCTGAGTTTGAATCGATTTGAGATCTCTTATGGTCCATAAGGAAAGTCACACATCCTGAGGTGCAGGGACCAGGCAGCACAACAAACTGAGAGGATGTCAGACTGAGGTATATAGCCAGAAATCACTCTGCTCTTTTCCCTTTAACCCCGAATATAATAAAGACAAATTCTGAAATGTGCTTTCCTTCCAAAACATGGCCATATAAATACTTCTATTTAATCTTGTCAAGAATTTTATGGAGTAGGGTATTACAATGCCATTTTATAGGTTCAAAAATGTCCCCATGACTTTTCCAGCCACACGTCACCTGTAATAAGAGAACCTTAGGAGATATGTAAGCTTTATTCATAGATAACTTGAACTTCATACCAGATTTAGTCTAAATGATCATAAATTAAGAAATTAAAAGTTTAAAATTAAGTTTTATCATAATGTTACAGTTTAATGCAAAGAGAAGTATAATTTTATATCCCTAATTAAGATGTAAATGTTATTTTGAGATTGTTTATGAAATAATTTTTACTATTAAACATCATTTGGTAATATTAAAAGCATAATCTTATAAATTTTTAAACCATTAAACTGAAATAACAGACTTTAATTAAAGATTAAGTCGTATTATTTTCTCCATGTGACCCAAATTATCATTTTATTGTTTTTGATCTGTTCCCTAAATCCTCTCTGAACATTAATAATTGTTCTTTATACTACATCTGAAGTTGAAACAAAAAAACTAGACTAAGATAAAAATATTTATTGAATGCCTATTATATTGCTAGCACTTTTCATTTATTTCATGTAAGTATCATAAAAAGTGATGCAAAAACTATTTCATTTTCAGATGAGGAAGTGAAATATCAGAATGGTTAAAAGTCTCAAACAGTATCACACAGCCAGGAACGTGTCTAGCTGAGATTTAAAATTCATGTCTGCTCTTTCAAATCTCATGTTCTTTCTGTAATACTGCAAATGCCTCCCATTGTATAGTCATTTTTGCAAAAATATTAAAAAGTTTTAAAGTGTCATAGGAAATGAGTTCAACATAAAAATTCCTGTACCATGTACGTAAATCAGTTTTCTCATCTCTAGCCTCACAGTTTTAATACTTAATTAAGCTTCTTGATTTAGTAATTTGATCCAGTATACTCATTTTTGTCATGTGTTTTAAATCTTAGGTGCTTTCTTCTTGTGTGAATGTGTCGAAGCAATTGTATCCAATATATTCAAAGATGGTGAATTTACCTGTTATAGATTCTTCTCCTCTGTCATCTGAAAAAATGTGAACAAGTCCCACATAGACTCTCTTTGCTGTACTTTGCCCTTGCATAATGTAGCTTTTTTTGAAGGATGTTATGAAAAACAATAATATAGGCACGGTATCTGTAGAGTAAGAAGCTTCTATATTGGGAAAGTCTATAGAAGTAAGCACAGCAGGGATAAATGCCTAAGTTTAATGATAACTAAATATGTGTTGTGTTCACTATCTGAGACAAAGAAAGAACAAAAAAGTGCCTACAATGTATATTTGATATTACTATTTTGTTATTGTTTGCTTCGTTGACAACTTAAAGATAAATAAATTAAATGTGATCATTTATTGAATAACTAACAATGCACAGCATTTTGCTGGGTGCCCGCAAGACGAGTTTAGATAAGATATGGCACCCACTTTGAGTGTGTTCACAGGTTTAGATCAGGAGACACCCTCATGATTGCTAGATTATCATAGTATAGATGTGGCCTAGGATAGAAGCTAATTGCTACAAAAAGTACAGCAAAATGTTAGATTAATGCAGAGGTCAAGGACATTTTTTTTTTCAAAGGCACGAGACTTAAAATACAGAAAAGAAGTAGACTTTGGAGGGCTAAAGGAAGTTTAGTCATGGGAAGGAGCATGAACAGATAAGATGCATGTTAAGCTTGGAAAAGGGACAAAAATTACTCAATTGCTAAAGCAGTCTAAGCTTAGGGGCTATGCTGTCTTTCTCACTATTATATCCACCTATCACAGATACTTGGTATATGATAGATGTGCAGGTACTGATTGAGGAAAGAATGAAAATCCGGGGTATGTATGGGAAAAATATTAAGTAAGTCTAATTTAGAAGGATCTTGATAACATATAAAGCAGCCTGAAATTTATCTCTAACCCAATGACTTCCAGAAATTCTACCTGAAAAAGAAATAATCTGTTTTGCTTTTATGCAAAAACACTGTCAATTTATGAGTAACATTGGGTCAGGATCTCCCTGCCCTCTTAAGCCTTTATCCTTCATCTTCTGAAAGATGCTGCCCAATCCCATCTGAAGAATTCTAATGCCATGCTTGAGAAATAACTGCTGTACTCTGGAAGAGTTAAGGACCCTACATTAAAAATGAACAGTATACTGACTGAATTCTCTGACATGCACAGTGGGCATGCCTGCACCTTCTTGCAGTATAGAGCTTCCATTGAGTTTTAGTATATTAACATTCATTATATTTTGTGTTAGGAAGGTTTTCTATATTGTAACACTTGATCTCCTTGTAATACAGTTTATCTGTTGTTTATATTTTTCTCTTAGCAACTAGTATGGTGGTTGGTACTCTTTATGATTAATAAATGTTTGTTAAAGGATGTCATCTGGATGTTCTGGAAATCAGACTTTTAGATTGAATGAGAAATGCCAGGGGGAGTTAACAACTGGGAGTCCAAAGATGGGATGGAGCACAATTGAACAGGAAAGCTTTTGGACAGACGTACCACTCTGACACCTGTGAAAAAGAAGAGAAAGATACAAGATTGCTCAGGGAAATCCTCAGATCATGTTCAGATGTGGTAAATTCCCAACAGTTTGGGAAGCCAAGGCAAAAGAATAAGATCAAGCCCAGCAGTCTGAGACTAAGCTGGGCAACAAAATGAAATCTCATATCTGTGGAAAATAAAAAAATTGGCTACATACGACGGCATGTGCCTGTAGTCCTAGCTTCTCTAGAGGCTGAGTTTTGGGGAGAGCTTGAACCTAGGAGATTGGGACTGCAGGGCTACAGTGAGCTGTGATCATGCCACTGCGCCCTGGTCTTGGTGAGAAAGTGAGATCCTGTCTCAAAGAAAAAAGAAAGAAATTTTGGGATCAATATTTTCAATAATTTACTTTCTTAATTTATCTGTTTATCTGTTTTTAGTTGTCACATAATAATTGTACATATTTATGGGATACAGTGTGTTGTTTAAGTACATTAATATATTGTGTAATGATTAAGTCAGGGTAGTTAACATATCTATCACCTCAAACGTTTATAATTTCTTTGTAGTTAGAACATTCCAACTCCTCTCTTCTAGCAATTTACTCTTGACTGTAGTCACTCTACTGTGCAATAGGGCACTAGAATTTTTCTTCCTTTAAATTTGTAACTTTTTACCTATTAACCAACCTCTTCCCATGCCTTCTCCCCTATACCCTCTCAAGTCTCTGGTAACCACTGTTCTATTCACTACTTCTATCATTTCAACTTCTAAAAATTCCACATATGAATAAGAACATATGGTATTTATCTTTCTATGTCTGGCTTATTTCACTTATGATAATATCCCCATTGAGGAAGGCTGAATATTATTAGGTTGGTGCAAAAATAATTGTGTGTTTTGCCATTACTTTTCATATCAAAACTACAATTACTTTTGCACCAACTTAACACAATGTTTACTAATATCCTTGGCTCCTACTACTAGATGGCAGTAGCATACCCTCAGCTGTGACAACAACAACAGAAACCTCCAAAGATTGCTAAATGTTCCCTGGAGGGCAACGTCACCTCTGGTGGAAACCAATAACCTGGGCCAACACTTTGTGTGCCTGCAGAGCCAAGATTGGCTATTAGAGGCATCTCTCATTAGGCAGAAATGGACACCAGGTCCTTGTACCACCACCATGCTCAGTCATTGGTTGGGGTTGTTGGGGAATCACATGGTCCAAGCTGAGACACAGAGGTAGATCCTGGAGTTGCTAACAACTGGAAGCTGGCAGCTCACTGCTCCCTTTGCAGCTGCGCTAAAAATTTTTCCTTGGAAGGAACTTAGAACAAAGTATCTTCAAAGCTGCCACATAAAGGCCATAGATCCTTCTTTTCAACTGAAGGCCTCATGTTGTGCCTTGTCTGGTATGCCTTATTTGGCCACCTCTCTTAAATTTATCCTGGATATATAATCTGTGCTCGGTTATATATATTCCTGGAATAGAATTCTTTCTGTCTGAAATTTCTGCAACTTTAGCTATTCTCTTTCCTGGGTGAGAAAATCTCAGTTTGACTCTACAGAATCATATTTCTCTGCACTTAAACCTTGAAATACATGGCTCTTAGACTTCAGAAATAAGGTGATTTCTGCAAATGAACAATAGCACAAGAATAGCTAAATTTAGTCCACATTCATTTTATACAGCATCTTATATTTGGGTCACTGCCCAATTGACTGCGGTCACCTCTTTCTTGTACTTTCTGCTTTTATTATACATTTCTGGAAAATATTCAAGGTATCTGTCAAGTGGATCTTTCTGGTGGGTGGCTTTGCTGACCATCACATTTATTTGTACTTCTGATATCAAATTCAGTTAGGGTCTAACTCTGCTAGACTTACTTTCTTAATCTTGTCTGACATTTCTCAGAGCATTCAAAATCCGTGTGAGCCAATCACAATGTTCTAAAAAAATCAAGGCACAATGAACCTTGATAAACAATACATAGTTACTGTCCTTTATTAGATATAACAGAAATTAGGCCATGTGCCGTGGCTCACGCCTATAATCCCAGCACTTTGGGAGGCCATGGTGGGCAGATCACCTGAGGTCAGGAGTTTGAGACCAGCCTGGCCAACTTGGTAAAACCCTGTCTCTACTAAAACTACAAAAATTAGCCAGGCATGGTGTCATGTGCCTGTAATCCCAGCTACTCAGAAGGCTGAGGCAGGAGAATTGCTTAAACTCAGGAGGCAGAGGTTGCAGTGAGCTGAGATTGTACCACTGCACTCCAGCCTGGGCAACAGAGAGAGACTGTCTCCAAAAAGAAAGAAAATAAATAAAGTAGAGGTAATTCTACCTTGAAAACTTTTCCAAATATAGGGGCTTTCTTTTAGCCTGTTCTTGTGTTGCTGTAAAGAATACCTGAAGTTGCATAATTTATGAAGAAAAGGGGTTTAATTGGTACTGGCGTCTACTTGGTTTCTAGGGAGGCCTCGGAAAGCTTTTACTAAGGTGGAAGGTGAAGGATCTGTGAGAACTTGCTCAGTATTGCAAGAATAGCCCCGAGGGGATGGGGCTGAATCATTCCAGAAATATCTACCCTCAGATCCAATCACCTCCCAGCTAGGCCCCACTTCCAACACTGGAAATTCCAACTTAACCTGAGATTTAGAGGATACAACATCCAAACTTTATTAGGCATATTCTGAGATCAGCAGCTTTTTTTTTTTTTCTTCGCTCTGTCACCCAGGTTGGAGGGCAGAGGTGCGATTTCAGCTCACCACGAGCTCTGCCTCCCTGGTTCAAGTGATTCTCCTGCCTCAACCTCCCAGGTAGCTGGGATTACAGGTGCACACCACCATGCCCAACTAATTTGTGTATTTCTAGTAGAGACGGGGTTTCACTGGTCTCGAACTCCTGACCTCGTCATCTGCCCGCTTCCACCTCCGGAAGTGCTGGGATTACAGGCATAAGCCACCACACCTAGCTGAGATAAGCAGCTATTAAAAGACATATATAAACTCATGTAAATTCAATGTGCTATTTATACTATTTATAATTACTGTTACAGATATTTGGGTATTGTGCTGAGAACATATATATAATGAGATTATTTTTTGCTTGTGGAACTGAGTCAGGGATTGAAAAAATCAGTGGCTTTCTATATGAGTAAATATTTTAAATGCCTGATTCTGAAATAAACAGTATTAAGAATTTTTAAAGCCATTTAACTAACAAAAACAAGTGGAGAAATTATAGTGACTATTGAGATTTTTTTTTTTTTTTTTCTGTGAAGTTTCAAAGGACTTAATGAAATCAGTTAACTTGTTTCTAGGAGTCTGCAAAGACCGGTGCTGCCTAGACACAGAATAAGGAAGCTAAAA
The DNA here is from genome assembly GCF_001604975.1 of Cebus imitator. Lineage (NCBI taxonomy): Eukaryota > Metazoa > Chordata > Mammalia > Primates > Cebidae > Cebus > Cebus imitator. Next base: position 2,058,620 of record NW_016107497.1, read on the forward strand.
TAGAGAGAGGCAGTTTATTAGGGACTTGGCTTTGCCCAGAATTCAGATTTCTTTATTTTACTTACTAGTTCATATCTACTTGATCACAATGCTTCTCAGTCGTTACTGTGGGGGGGAATAATCAATAATAGCCATTTGGATTAACGTTTGAGATATAAAAACATCCACTGCATATTCCTGTAGTATCTGTTTTTCATTCATTAAGATTTCTTTGTAATCCTTTTGTCAACAACCTAGAAGACCACACTTATAGATTCTTGTCACACTGTGTGTAAAATTCCACCAGGGGAGCTGCCCAGTATTTTATAACAATCCTATATATTTTTACGGAAAATATTCCCAAGTTTGATTGTTTGTTTGGCTTATTTTTTATCAGATATATTTGCCTTGTCTTTAGAGAATATAAATATTTCTGGTAAAAAGGTTTAATGTGGAAATGAAGAACAAAAATGTATATGACTCCTAAAGGTAGTTCTATTTGCTATTTCAAACATTGCCTTGGAATTATTTACAATTCCCAGTTTAACCATGTGCCTATAACAAGACACTGTTTAAATGCAATTTAGCCCTGTGGTTTCAACTGCCAGATGAAGATTGTGATTCAAAATGCCATTTTTTTCCAAGGGGATGTGGGTTAAATTTTAGTAAATCATTAAAAGCCCAATTTAACCAACAATAATTAAGTGTAATTACTCTTAACCACCTTCAAAAAATCCTGATTTGCATATGTAATTAATTTAAAATAGAATTTAAATATCAGAGTAAATATAGGTTTATTTCTCTTTTTAGAGATCATGGCCCTAAAATCTTATTCATATCAAGTGATACAAAGGAGATCTTTAAAACTCAAAATCTTTCAGGTTTCCTCATTCCTCTGCTAACTTTATCAGAAAATAAATTTATCCATGTGAAATCTGGATTACCTCTCACTGTTGCACAAAGAAGAGGATATATTCTGCAAATTATATATTTAAAACTCCTTTAGTCAGAATTTAGTCAACTTACTTGTTCATGCAGAACGCTGAACAGTTGTTCTCATGTTCTCACTGGTTTGTCTTCTAGGATGCAGTAACCCAAGTCCCCTTTCATAAGTCACACATTTGGAATGTGTGTGGCCCTCTCGCTGCGTGTAACCAGAACTTCATCTCCTAAGTCATCCCACTCATTTTCAGAAGAACTTCTAAAATGAATACAAATCTGTTCTCTTAAATTCTCCAACAACTTGAACTTTGAATCGATTTTCCCATCAATAGGAAATAAAAATCAGCGTGAATACTTTATTTAGAGCTCTCGACCAGGGATGAGAAGGTACAGCCCTAATTCCGATGCTGACTTTGAATTACGAGGGACATTAGGCAAATCCTATTACTTTGTCACATCTGTTTGTCTTCTCTGTAATGATGAAATGTCATTTATTCCTGTGAACTGTCAACTGAAGCATCACAAGATCTATACATTTGGAAATACTTCATTTTTTATAAAGGGTTATGTCCTGCAAGGTGGCCATTCTGATGGGCTGGAAAGGGTAGCCTCTCACCAATACCATTAGCAGGCGCTTTGAGGGAGGGGAGGATGGAATAGGAATTTATACTGAACAGGTTGCGTAAACATAGGTATTCAAAAGGATCAGGAGGAACTGTGAATCCTATTCAGAATCCTAAGCTCGTTGATCAAATATATCAACTCAAGAATCACAAGATCTATAAATTGTGAGAGGAAACTTTAGTTTTTATAAAGAGTGTAGAGATGGACACCCTGCGGGCTATAACCCTTTATAATAAATAAAGTCTCCTCCCCTCATTTGTAGACCTCATGACTCTTCAATTGGCAGTACATTATATTGCAAAAAAAAAAAAAAATAGGTAATACTGGAAGTTATCAGAACTTTTGAAATTTGAAATTTAGTTACGTGATTATTTTTTTATGATGGTGTTTTTAGTAAAATTCACACTCCTTTGACTGACCTATGGATCCTTTGCAATCTGGCCTTGTATGACCCTCAGGCTTGATCTGCTGCTTCCTCCTGAGCATTACTTTGCTCTCATGCTGGCTTTTTCTCTGCAGCTTGGATGCACAAAGACCATTCTTATGTTAAGATCTTTGCACTGACTTTATTTTTTTTGAGACAGAGTGTTGCTCTGTTGCCCAGGCTGGACTGCAATGGCGTGATCTAGGCTCACCACAACCTCCGCCTCCTGGGTTCAAGGGATTTTCCTGCCTCAGCCTCCAGAGTAGCTGGCATTACAGGCATGTACCATCACACCCAGCTATATTTTGTATTTTTAGTAGATATGGGTTTTCACCATGTTATTCAGGATGGTCTGGAACTCCTGACCTTGTGATCCTCCCGCCTTGGCCTCCCAAAGTGTTGGGCTGACAGGTGTGAGCCAACACACCTGGCTACACTGACTCTTTATTTCATTCCTGACAAAGATAAATATTTTGATTTAAGAAATGTTATGAGGAAGAGTGTGAGTGTGAGTCTTTCATGAAAGATATAGAACACAAATTAGGTTTATGAATGAAAATTATTTCCATTAGCTGAACTCTAGAAGTTTGAAGTGGAGCAGTGGAAGGCGTGTGGGCAGACAAATCATTTGAGACAGACTATAGAGAGCCTGTAATACTAGACTAAAAATTTAGGTTTCTGTTTTACAGGAAACGTAGAAGTTGCATTATATGCTAAATTCTCTGTAAAAGAGTTTTTAATAAATAATTTCAGGTGTGTATCTATTTTATTACCAAACAGCAGGAAGTTGTAAAAATTTAAGATGGGACTGGGCGCAGTGGCTCATGCCTGTAATCCCAGCACTTTGGGAGGCTGAGGTGGGAGTTTGAGACCAGCCTGGCCAACATGGCAAAACCCTGTCTTTACTACAAATACAACATGGCAAAACCCTGTCTTTAGCTGGGTGGTGGCCCTTACCTGTAATCTCAGCTACTCAGAAGGCTGAGGCAGGAGAATCGCTTGAACCTGGGAGGTGGAGGTTGCAGTGAGCCAAGATTGTGCCATTACACTCCAGCCTAGGCAACAAGAGAAAAAAACAATTAAGATGGATATGAATTTATTTTCAGAATAATTTATTTTTCAGCAGTTAACCTAGAAAATTTAACATAGATGTATTACAAAAATCTAAAGTTAATTGCTTTATCCTCCTTCTGAGTAATATGAGCTATTTTAACTTCGGCCACTTCCTCTTAATTTATATGCTGCTGTCTTCCCTTAACTTATATTTGTCTTACTTTTTACCCCAAAAGATATGATTATTATTGCTTTGTAAAGACAATCATCACGTTTTTGGCTCATTATTCTTCCAGAGAGTCTAGTTTGTTGGTTAAAGACGTGGCTGCTGGAGTTAGACTATCTAGATGTAATACACAGTTTACTCAATAGTTGTGCAAATTTAGAAATGTTGCTTAACCTTTCTGTGCCCCAGTTTCCTTATCTGTAAAATGGAAATAATATGTTTACTCTTAAAGTTCTTTTTGTAATATGAATTCCTCTAGAAAAGCACTTAGAACAGTAGCTGGCATATAATAACAATTATACGTGTTATCTATTGTTACTTTTTCCTTTATGAATTTTATAGCTTACTTCTGGAACTACCAGTTTTCCTTTCTCTGATAAATATTATTTATTATTTTTCTCTGTAAGGATTTATTTTTAGAAAAATCAGTTTTTGATTTAATAGAATGGTTCTTTCTCTCCTGTCCTTTAAATACATTTTCACTGGATCTAGAATAGTACATTGTTAAACACTCTAGACAAATTAAATTTCAGAGTTTATTTAGGTAAGTAATGATTGATAAATCAGGCAGCACTCAAAATTGAAAGAGGTTCAAGGAGCTCTTCTCTATCAGTCTGAACAGTGAGCATTTGTAGGCTGAACACAAAAGTAAAGTTAAAAATTATCTGATTAGCTACAGCTAGTTGTTTGCCTTATTTGGATATGATCTGATTGGAGGTCCCTAATTGTATAGCCAATCACTGGTTGACTGCTTGTGATTGGCTGAGACTAATTTTTCTTAAGTCAGTTACAGAAAAGGTTTCCAAGTTAAGTTTTAGTTTGCTTATCTAAGTGCTTGAGTTACAGAGACAACCTCAGGCTAATGGGTTTCTTATTTGCTTTAGCAATAAAGTACATTATTCTCATTTTTTAATCTCTCAGTATATTATTTTAATTTTTAAAATCTCATTCTTGCTACCAAGAAGTCAAATGTGAGTCTAATTTTCCTACTTTTATAGTTACTTTCTTTTTCTCTCTGGCTGCTTTTTGTATTTTGCATTTTCAGTATGATATGCCAAGATATTTATGCTTTTGGGGTTTTTCTGGTCTTTAAGAATCTAAAAATTAGTAAATTTTATCAATTCTGGCAAATCTTAGCAATTATCTATATTTTCACATATTACCTCATCCCATTCTCTTTCTCATTCCAAGAATCTGATTAAGCATAGTAAGACATTCTCATTCTCATTGTGTTTCTTTCTTTTATACTTTCCATCTATTGACTTTCTGGGCTACTTTTTAGATATTCTTTTTATTCCTGTTTTCTCTTTCTCATGGTGTTCCTTAGTTCTTTTTTTTTAAATAACACATGTAATCTGTCTGAAAGTCAAATATCTGAAGCCTTTGCAGGTATGCTTCTGACATTTATTATTTCTATTGACTCTAACTTAAACCAGTTTGTTTTCCTGTATGTTTCATTTATATTGACTGAATTTTTGACTATTGAGATTTTCTTTTTTCTTTCCATCTGTTCTCATAGTTTAGACCTGAAAATTCTATTTTACTGTTTTATGGTGTATCTCTCTAGAGAGAAATTCCTTTGGGGTCTTAGACATATGGAGTCTCCTATTTGATTACCCACCTGGGTGAGCTTTTGGCTTTGGTTTTCGTCCGCCACTCTGAAACCATTCGTATACGTAAATATGAAGTACATTAAAATTCGCAAAGTTGCTCAATAGTAAAGTTTTCTTTGGTTCTCAGCTTGCCACTCTTATCTAGCTTTGACATCTAATAAGTTTTTTTTTTTTTCTTTCACATAGTTCATTGAGGTATTCAGGACTATTTTCTGCATTACTTTAAGAAGGACATACTCCTTCTTAGTCATGATGTCCGGTTCCTAAATTGCCAGAAAAGGAAATCTGCTGCCACTCAGCCATGAAGTGGTACTCCCTATCCCAACACAACACAGGGCCTGTCAGAATTTATGTGGAGTCATGAGTCATAGTTGTGTCTTTACCTTGTTCTAATATTAGTCACTAGGTGGTAGGAATCAAACTATTTGTGGCATCAGATTTTCTAGAGTAGTCGTCTTTTTTTCTTTCTGGCTCCAGTCTCCATTAATTGTACTTTTGAGTAATAAATAATTTTGAACCATATTTTTTCTACTTGTATATTTTAAATAAAATTATAAAGTTGACTTGAAGTCTCAGAAAACCAGTGTGGCTCCTTTTTAAAGTCTTATTGGACCCTATCCCATGCAGGTTTTGTTGAGATTTAAAAAATGTTTATATTAAAAAGAGTAAGAAAAACTGATCTTCACTATGTTTCACTGTGTTTAACACACTATAGAAAATCACATTAAAGAATGCCTCCAAAACACACGAACACTGTGAGCTCAGTCTTCTAGCTACATCTCATAGCACTTTGTCTGGGACACAAAACTCATTTACTTTTTTAAAATAAACAATATCATAACTCGGTGTGGTTAAATTTGGAAATCAAAATTTTTTTTTGCTGCTTGGTCCTCGAAGGATATGTGACAGAAACAATAAGAAGACAGACACATTCTTTTTTATTCCAGCTATAACTTTGGCTACATTTTATTACCTATTTTTTTCCCAGATGCATTGGGCTAGGTAACTTCAAGGGTATCTTGAAAGCAACTTACCTCAAAAACTTATTTTATGTTCCTTTTCTATGTGCGCTATTACACCCTTATTCAGACCCTCAAGGGTACTTCCCAGCAGAATGTCACAAGCTTCAGTCTTACTAAAGAGTCATGGTTGAGATGGAGAATAAGGTCCACAGAAAAAGAGATATTTCTTCATTTTATTCCTTTCACCAAAATTTACATAAAAGGCCTTCCTACTGTGACCTTGTCACATGCAAATGGAAGTAGAAACACTTTACTCAACCTCTGTTCTTCTAATTTGCCAGAATAACTAATGACAGATACATGAGAGTACCAACAGTGAGAACATTTGGCAAAAAGTTTGTTTAAGGGTGAAACCCTGAACTTTATAAGATAGTGACTTGAAAATGCTATCATGTGTGTATGGGATAACTGAATAAAAATAATGAAAGCCTCCAGAATCCTGCCATCAGATCACTTCATATGTTTTTAGGCCACTTTAAATTAATTTAAAGTTGTATATGATGCAACACAGGCACTATTTATATACTAAAGTGTCCTGTGATACCACAATAAAAGAAATCATTATTTTACCAGAATCTTTATAATCATAAAAATATGTCACCACTATATAATAATTGGCATATATTCTATATTAAGAATTTAGAAACAAATATTAGATGACAAACATTTCAGGCATATGTGAATGAATTTTTTTTTATTTTATTGTACTTTAGGTTCTGCGGTACATATGCAGATCATGCAGGATTGTTGCCTAGGTACATACGTGGTAAGGTGGTTTACCACCTTCATCCCCCCATCACCTATATCTGGTATTTCTCCCCATGTTATCCCTCCCCACTCTCCCAACTCCCCGCTGCCCTCCCCAACCCCCACCAGCTGACCAACGTGTGTGATTCTCCTCTCCTTGTGTCCATGTGTTCTCATTGTTCAACATCCCCCATGAGTGAGAACATGTGGTGTTTGGTTTTCTGTTCTTGTGTCACTTTGCTGAGAATGATGGTTTCCAGATTCATCCATGTCCCTATGAAGGACATAAAAAATGAAGTCATCATTTTTTATGGCTGCATAGTATTCCATGGTGTATATGTGCCACATTTTCTTTATCCAGTCTGTCATTGATGGACATTTGGGTTGGTTCCAAGTCTCTGCTATCGTAAACAGTGCCACAGTGAACATATGTGTGTGTGTGGCTTTATAATAGAACAATTTATAATTCTTTGGGTATATACCAAGTAATGGGATTGCTGGGTCGAATGGTATTTCTATTTCTTTCTTACTTTTTTCAATATATATATCTATATTTTATTGTATTTGGGCTCTGGGGTACATATGCACATCCTGCATCTTGCAGGATTGTTGTATAGGTACATACATGACATGGTGGTTTGCTGTTATCCCTCTCCATCCTCCCTGCCTCCCATTGCTGTCTCCCCCACTCTCCTTCATCCCCCCAACTAGGCCTGTGAGTATTGTTCCCTTCCCTGTGCCCAAGTGTTCTCATCGTTCATCAACCACCTATGAGTGGAAACCGGTGGTGTTTGGTTTTCTGTTCTTGTGTCAGTTTGCAGTGAATGATGGTTTCTAGGTTCATCCACATCTCTACAAAGGACACAAACTCATCGTTCTTTATGGCTGCATAGTATTCCATGGTGTATATGTGCCACATTTTTTTTTGTCCAGTCTATTATCAGTGGGTATTTGGGTTGGTTCCAGGTCTTTGCTATCGTAAACAGTGCCGCAGTGAACATACGTGTGCATCTGTCTTTATGATAGAACTATTTATAATCCTTTGGGTATATACTCAGTAATGGGATTGCTGGGTCAAATGGAATTTCTATTTTTAGATCCTTGAAGAATCGCCACACTGTCTTCCACAATGGTTGAACTAATTTACACTCCCACCAACAATGTAAAAGTGTTCCTATTTCTCCACATCCTCTCCAGCATCTGTTGTTTCCAGATTTTTTAATAATTGCCATTCTAAGTGGTGTGAGATGGTATCTCAATGTGGTTTTGATTTGAATTTCTTTAATGACCAGTGATGATGAGCATTTTTTCATATGTTAGTTGGCTGCATATTTGTCTTCTTTTGAGAAGTGTTTGTTCACGTCCTTCACCCACTCTTGAATTTTTTTTTTTTTCTTGTAAATCTGCTTTAGTTCTTTGTAGATTCTGGATATTAGCCCTTTGTCTGATGGGTAAATTGAGAAAATTTTTTCCCATTCTGTTAGTTGCCAGTTTACTCTAATGATGGTTCCTTTTGCTGTACAGAAGCTCTTAAGTTTAATTAGGTCCCATTTGTCTATTGTGACTTTTGTTGCCATTGCTTTTGGTGTTTTAGCCATGAAGTCTTTGCCTGTGCCTATGTCCTGAATGGTTTTGCCTAGGTTTTCTTCTAGGGTTTTTATGGTGGTAGTTCTTATGTTTAAATCTTTAATCCATCTGGAGTTAATTTTTGTATAAGGTGTCAGGAAGGGGTCTAGTTTCAGCTTCTTGCCTATAGCTAGCCAGTTTTCCGAAAAGCATTTATTAAACAGGGAATCCTTTCCCCATTGCTTGTTTTTGTCCAGTTTGTCAAAGATCAGATAGTTGTAGATGTGTGGCATTGCTTCCAAGTTCTCTGTTCTGTTCCATTAGTCTGTGTCTCTGTTTTGGTACCAGTACCATGTTGTTTTGATTTCTGTGGCCTTGTAGTATAATTTGAAGTCAGGCAGCATGATGCCTCCTGCTTTTTCCTTTTTGCTTAGGATTATTTTGGCTATGTGGGCTCTCTTTTGGTTCCATATGAAGTTTGAAGTGGTTTTTTCCAGTTCTATGAAGAAGGTCATTGGTAGCTTGATGGGGATAATGTTGAATCTATAAATTACTTTGGACAGTATGGCCATTTTCACAATGTTGATTCTTCCCAACCATGAGCATGGAACGTTTTTCCATCTGTTTGTGTCCTCTCTTATTTCCTTGATTAGTGGTTTGTAGTTCTCCTTGAAGAGATCTTTTACCTCCTTTGTTAGTTGTATTCCTAGGTATTTTATTCTCTTTGTAGCAATTGTAAATGGGAGTTCATTCAGGATTTGGCTCTCTGTTTGTCTGTTTTTGGTGTATAGGAATGCTTGTGATTTCTGCACATTGATCTTTTATCCTGAGGCTTTGCCGAAGTTGCTTATCAGCTTAAGGAGGTTTTGGGCTGAGATAATGCAGTCTTCTAAATATACCATCATGTCATCTGCAAAGAAGGACAATTTGACTTCTTTTCCTAATTGAATGCTCTTTATTTCTTTTTCTTGCCTAATTGCTCTGGTTGGATCTTCCAATACTATATTGAATAAGAGTGGTGAGAGAGGGCATCCTTGTCATGTGCCAGACTTCAAAGGGAATGCTTCTGATTTTTGCTAATTCGGTATGATATTGGCTGTGGGTTTGTTGTAAATAGCTTTTATTGTTTTGAGATACATTCTATCGATACCTAGTTTATTGAGAGTTTTTAGCATAAAGTGCTGTTGAATTTTGCCAAAGACCTTCTCTACATCTATTGAGATAATTATGTGGTTTTTGTCTTTGGTTCTGTTTCTGTGGTGAATTGCGTTTATAGATCTGTGTGTGTTGAACCAGCCTTGCATCCCCGGGATGAAGCCTACTTGATCATGTTGGATAAGCTTTTTGTTGTGCTGTTGCAATCAGTTTGCCAGTATTTTATTCAAGATTTTTGCATTAGTGTTCATCATGGATATTGGCCCATAGTTTTCTTTTTTAGTTTTGTCTCTGCCAGATTTTGGTATCAGGATGATGTTGGTCTCATAGAAAGAGTTAGGGAGGATTCCCTCTTTTTTATTGTTTGGAATAGTTTCAACAGGAATGGTATCAGCTCCTCTATGTCTGGTAGAATTCAGCTGTGGACTCTTCTGGACATGGACTTTTTTTGGTCAGTAGGCTATTAATTTCTGCCCCGACTTCAGCCCTTGTTATTGGTCTATTCAGGGTTTCAACTTCCCCTTGGTTTAGTCATGGGAGAGTACAAGTATCCAGTGATCTGTCCATTTCTTCCAGAATTATTGGTTTCTGTGCATAGAGTTGTTTGTAGTAATCTCTGACGGTAGTTTGTATTTCTGTGAATCAGCAGTGATGTCTCCTTTATCATTTTTAATTGCATCTGTTTAATTCTTCTTTTTTTAAATTGCCCTGGCTAGTGGTCTATATATTTTGTTGATATTTTCAAAACACTGGCTTCTGGATTTGTTAAATTTTTGAAGGATTTTTTTGTGTCTCTGTCTCCTTCAGTTCTGCTCTGATCTTAGTTATTTCTTGTCTTCTTCTAGCTTTTGAATTCCTTTAATCTTGCCTTTCTATCTCTTTCAATTTTGATGATAGCGTGTCGATTTTAGATCTTTTCTTTCTCCTCATCTGGGCATTTATTGCCATGAATTTTTCTCTAGAAACTGCTTTAAATGTGTCCAAGAGATTCTGTTACGTTGTGTCTTCATTCTTGTTGGTTTCGAAGAACATCTTTATTTCTGCCTTCATTTCCTTGTTTATCCATTTGACATTCAGGAACCAGTTGTTCAGTTTCTATGAAGTTGTGCAGTTTTTGAGTGAGTTTCTTAATCCTAAATTCTAATTTGATTGCATTATGGTCTGAGAGACTGTTATGATTTTCATTCTTTTGCATTTACTGAGGAGTAATTTAATTCCAAGTATGTGGTCAATTATAGAGGAAATGTGATGTGATGCTGAGAAGAATTTATAATCTGTGGATTTGGGTTGAGAGTTCTGTACATCTCTATAGCTTGCTTGGTCCAAATCTGCATTTAAATCCTGGATTTCCTTGTTGATTTTCTGTCTCGTTGTCTGTCTAATGTTAACAGTGAAATGTTAAAGTCTCCCACTATTATTGTGTGGGTGTCTAAGTCTCTTTGTAGGTCATTAAGGAATTGCTTTATGTATCAGGGTTCTCCTGTATTGGGTGCATATATATTTAGAATTAGCTCTTCTTGTTGCATTGATCCTTTTACCGTTATGTAATGCCCTTATTTGTCTCTTTTGATCTTTGTTGGTTTAAAGTCCATTTTATAAGAGACTAGGATTGCCACCCTGCTTTTTTTGTTCTCCATTTGCTTGGTAAGTCTTCTTCCATCCCTTTATTTTGAGTCTGTGTGTGTCTGTGCATATGAGATGGGTCTCCCAAATACTGCACACCTGTGATTCTTGTCTTTTTATCCAGTTTGCCAGTCTGTGTCTTTTGATTGGGGCATTTAGTACATTTACATTTAATGTTAATACTGTTATGTGTGAATTTGATCCTGCCATATTGTTACTGGTTGGTTGTTTTGCCCTTTGGTTGGTGTAATTTCTTCATTGCCTCATTGGTCCTTAACCATTTGGTTCTTTTTTGAAGTGGCTGGAACTGGTTTTTCCTTTCTGTGTTTAGTGCTTCCTTCAGGAGCTCTTGCAGGGCAGGTCTGGTAGGGACAAAATCTCTCAGCAATTGCTTGTTCATAAAGGATTTTATTTCTCCTTCACTTATGAAGCTTAGTTTTGCTGGATATGAAATTCTGGGTTGAAAGTTCTTTTCTTTAAGGATGTTGAATATTGGCCCCTACTCTCTTCTGGCTTGAAGGGTTTCTGCCGAGAGATTCGCTATGAGTCTGAGGGGCTTCTCTTTGTGGGTGACCCGACTTCTCTTTGTGGCTGCCCTTAGCATTTTTTCGTTCATTTCAAGTCTGGTGAATCGGATGATTATGTGCCTTGGGGTTGCTCTTCTAGAGGAGTATCATTGTGGTGTTCTCTGTATTTCCTGTATTTGAATGTTGGCCTGCCTTGCTAGGCTGGGGAAGTTCTCCTGGATAATATCCTGAAGAGTGTTTTCCAGCTTGGATTCATTCTCCCCACCTTCTTCTGGTACACCGATCAAGCCGTACATTAAGTCTTTTTGCATAATCCCATATTTCTTGGTGGTTTTGTTTTTTCCTTTCACTCTTTTTTCTCTTTGCTTGTCTTCTCCTTTTATTTCATTAAGTTGATCTTCAATCTCTGATATCCTTTCTTCTGCTTGATCTATTCAGCTATTGAAACTCTTATATGCTTCATGAAGTTCTTGTGCTCTGTTTTTCGGCCCCATCAAGTCGTTTATGTTCTTCTCTAAGCTGGTTATTCTAGTTAGCATTTCGGCTAACCTTTTTTTCAGGGTTTTTATTTTCTTTGCATTGGGTTAGAACATGTTCCTTTAACTCAGAGAAGTTTGTTATTACCCGCCTTCTGAAGCCTGGTTCTGTCAGTTCATCAAATTCGTTCTCCATCCTGCTTTGTTCCCTTGTTGGTGAGGAGTTGTGATCTCATGGTGGGGGAGAGGCATTCTGGTTTTTGATGTTTTCATCCTTCTTGCACTCAATTCTTCCCTTCTTGTTGAATTTATATAGGTCTGATCTCCGGTAACTGCTTGGGGAGGTGGTCTTTCCTTTGTCTGCCTGCAGAGGCACTGCTGGGCTGCTACAAATTGCTGCTGCATATTTTTTCTGCATCTTATATTTACTCAGGAAAATTAGGCCACCTTCTGCAATGGCGGTTGCCCTTTCCCCCCACAGAGCTTGTTTGTTCCTGTTCACTCTCTAACTGATGTTCTGGGTGCAAAACTCTGAAGTAAGAGTTTTTTTAGCCTGCTAGGCTTTGTCGGGGGAGACCCTTCCTGCTGTATGGCCTGTTTCCCTGCATTCAGTTCCCCTTCTTTCCTGGTGGGGGCAGGTAGCTCTGTCCTGCTGGCTTTTTGGCTTTCTCAGCATCTGCCAGTGCTTCCACCTAGATCTATGCTGACAGCTCTGGCTCCGGCTGAAGTTGCTATTCTGCCCTGTTCAGGCAGCTTGCTGAGGCTTTTCAGCCTGGTGAAGATCTCCTGTTCTGTGGGTTGTAGAGGGCTTGGGTGGAGCACTGTACCCAAACTGAAGTCCCAGCATGGGAGATCCCCCAGTCCTCCAGTTGGTTGCATGCACCACCTGGGTGGAGCAGTGCCCCATCTTGCCTCAACTTGCTCTATTTGGTTTATACCCACTGTCCAACCAGATCCACAAAATGAACCTGGTACCTCGTTTGAAATTGTGGAGACCACTCGGCTTCCGCATCTCTCTCACTGGGAACTGCGTTCCAGAGCTGCCTCTTATTCAGCCATCTTGGGACCTCTTGCTGGTGAATTGTTTTTTAAGGATCTTTTATTAACTGAATATCAGTCCCAATTGTGTCAGAATCAAGGTGGTCTAATCTCTCTCAGGGATTGCTGTGGAATCTTGTAAGAAATGATGTAGCTGAAGGGTTAACATTGCTTACTAACTGCGTGACCTGGGGCAAATTAGCTTCATCAATAAATGCTGTCTTAGAGGATGTGTAGGTAAAGTGGTTAACACACTGCCTGTAATTTATTTAACAAATGATAGTTGTTATTAGTATAGTCAAGTATCCCTTAATGACTGAGCCACATTCTGAGAAATGTCTTCTTAGGAGATATAATCATTGTGTGGATAATTGTGTGGATGTTGTAGAGTTTACTTATACAAACCTAGATGGTATAGCTTGCTACAGATCTAGGCTATAATGTAGCCTATTGTTCCTACATTACAGACCTGTACAGCATTGTACTGTACTGTATTGAATAATGTAGGCAATTTTAACACAATAAGTATTTGTGTATTTAAACATAGAAAAAGAACAGGAAAAATAAAATTACAATCTTATGGGAACATCATCATATATGCAGTTTGTAATTGCCTGAAATGTTATTATACAGCACATGAATATAGTGTGAAAATCTAAGAAACATTTGAGATTTTCTTTTCTTTTTTTTTTTTTTTTGAGACAGAGTCTCACTCCATCACCCAGGCTGGAGTGCAGTGGCACAATCTCAGCTCACTGCAACCTCTGCCTCTTGGGTTCAAGTGATTCTCATGTCTCAGCCTCCTGAGTAGATGATATTATAGGCAAGTGCCACCACACCTAGCCCATTTTTATATTTTTGGTAGAGACAAGGTTTCACCATGTTGGCCAGGCTGGTCTCAAACTCCTGACCTCAAGTGATCTGCCTGCTTTGGCCTCCCAAAGTGCATTACAAGCATGATCCATGCATCTGGCTAGTTTGTTATTATTTTATTTTATTTTATTTTATATTATGCCAAATAATTTATTTCCTGGAGACTTCAGTTTATTCAATACTTATTGCCTAAAAATATTAATTGAATACTTTCTATGGTGGTCAGCGTTCTAGATACTGGTTCTATAAAGATAAACAAGACAAAAATCCTTGCTTCCATGGATATGACATTCTAGTAGGAGAAAAAGATAATTAAGATGTAAATAGACTAATATAACCTCAGGCACTGATAATTGCTAAGAATAAAAATAAGCAGGGCAAATGTAAGAAAAATCAGTGACAGGACTGACAGGAGGAGCTTGCTATTTTAAGGATGGTAACCCAGAGAGGCTTCTAGAAAGAACAGTCTGCAGTGATTTAAAACTCTAAGGTATGGAAAAAACTGATGTTGGAGAGGTCCAGGCAGAAGACACAATAAATGCTCAGCATACTTGAGGAGCAGCAAAAAAGTCAGTGTTGTGGGAATGGAGTGAGTCTAAAATGTTAGAAGATGAAGTCAAAAAGTTAGGCAATGACCAGATTGCATATGGCCTTGGGCCAAACTATGTAGAATTGGAGAAACCAGTAGTCTGTAATAGATATTTCTCTCTCTCTTGCTCATTCTATCCTTCTGTCTCTCTCTCAATTTGCAGACATATGCACCCATAACAACTTGCCTTTTTAAAAGACTAACTTGTAACCAAGTAGAAAGATACTATTATTACTTGACTTATTTCATAGACATATATTCAGTCCAATTAAAGTGTAATGCTTAAGTACTTGTACATGCAGTCAAACTCACAATGCATTTATTTTTTGTAATTTATGACTGAATCCTACCATTGTGATCTACTTAGTGTACTTCACTTGCAAATATTTTCAATAATTCAGAGAAAAATGCCAAGAAATGTGATGTCATTTCATACATTGTTCTTTGAATGCCATAGTTGATAATAAGTATATATTCTAATAATTGAAATGTTATTTTTAAATGTGAGATTTAAAAAAATCTAATTAGTAGTTTCCAAATTCCTGTTTGTGGCTTTTTAATCTCACAGTGCACAGCAGTTTAATGTATAACTGATACATTAAACTAGTAGGCAAAAAGGCATTTCCAAATACACCTCCTTCTCTGCTTTGGTAAATTTATTCACTGATTGTAAGTTAACCTTGCATCTAGTAGGAATCTAATACATGTGTAATTATTTATATTGTTATATTACTTTGGTGCAGGGATTTTATTAAAGTCATTGGATAACTATGTTTTCAAAAGAAGCATATAAAAAAGTTTACACATTTCAGAATTTTAGAGATTGTTTCATTTACTCTTTATTTTATTCAATAGAGTTATTTTAGTTAGCTTAATGTCCTTCATTAAGTTAGTTAGCTTAATGTCCTTTGTTACTTTAAAATATATAATTTTTATATGTAATATATAAAATAAATAATTTTAAAGTAACAAAGGGAACAAATATCAGATATCTCATCATAAAAAACAGATAGGTAAGTGAGGTGATATAAATCTTAATTAGCTTTATTTAGTTATAACATATTTTATACCAGTATCAAAGCATTACATTGTGCTATATAAATGTATACAACTCCAAATTGTCAATAGAAAAAGCACAAAATAGTAATCACAATATCAGAAAGCTGCAGAAAGGGAGAGAAAGAGAAGAGAGTAAAAATAAAGAATGTAATTTCTGTATCTTAAAAAGAATGACTTTTTAAGAAATATTATGTTGTGTGTATTTAAGAAATATTATTTTGTTTATGCCCTAAGGACCAAGCACTGATGCTTGAAAATGAAACACACACACACACACACACACACACACACACACACACACACACTCTCACACATACTTCTTCACTTATAAGAGATTTTAATATAAAGGAAGTTATTTTGGTCATCAAATTCAGTGTACCATTTATATTTGAGAACAGGAAAAATGTGCATGGAGTTTATACATAAAGGTTATTTCATAATGTCCTACATGTCATCTTATAAGAGTGCTTTACATGGATTCCTGCAAAAATCACCCCTTCTATCCTCTGGTCACAGGTTGTCCCTTTATTAACTTCTTCAGAGTGTGTCTCACACTTTGACACTGACTTATTTATCCATGTGTTCCTTGTCTGTCTTTCCACACTGTTCCACTCAAAAATGAGTTCTTTATCTAAGACCAATAACTTCTTGAAATTTGACTGATGATCCTTTGCTACTGTGCCCGTTTTCTCTTGCTATCTTCATGAGTCAGTTCTCCTTTTCATAGCTCTCAACCTGTGTATGTCTATGCATGTAAATGTGTATGGTTTTTCCCTTTAACAGTCCCAGAAACAGCTTGTAAGGGTTGTAATAACATTTGTATTTGTTTATGAAGAATATTTAGAACATCAGAGGACCTTAGGACATTGTAAACAGAGAGGGAAGTACCAGTTTGGGGAGTACAGGACCGAGCACAAGCTCATCAAAATGAGTTAAGCCAAAGCTGTATTACCTTCTCAGAATTCACAATTTCAAAAAAGGTCAATTTGATCATGAATTGAAAATTGACTAACTCAGCTGTCCAGTTCTCATGTGTTATAATCGTACTTCTGACAACTTTAATCTCTCCAATTATTATGTGTGAGACATTGATTTTCTTCTTTTCCTTTCTAGTAAAAAGAAGTGTATAAATAATCAAGATGTTTTAAATTGTCAAAATTAGCTATGAGGTTGCTATTTAGTGCTTCAAATTGTATGTATTTCGGATATTTACTCAGAAAATAGAGAAAATGATGAA
Organism: Cebus imitator; assembly: GCF_001604975.1. Lineage (NCBI taxonomy): Eukaryota > Metazoa > Chordata > Mammalia > Primates > Cebidae > Cebus > Cebus imitator. The sequence goes on from NW_016107497.1 coordinate 2,075,393, forward strand.
AAATTTATTTTGTTTATTCATTATAAATAAATTAACCATTATTACCCTTAACTTTCTTCTCCATTAATGATCCCCAAATATAAAGTTAAGATAGACTACCAATACTTATACTTAAAATTCTGAATCAAATGTAACTAACTTCATTCAGGTAGAAGTACTGACAATAAATTCCTTTGTTTGACATAACTATATTAATTATGATGTAGCTCGGGGAAAAAAGTGTCTAAAAACATTTTTCAGATGTTTCTTAAAATGTAGAGATAACATAGACTTTTAAATTTGTAAGGAGGGACCAGGTACCAAGAAGGCAATTATTATTCAAAAATCATTGACATACTGTACAATTATTTCTCAACTGAACAGCTTTGGGCCAAGAAGAACATAGCTGACATCTGAAAATTCTGGAGGTACCTGTGTATTATAGAAATGTCCAATATATATTTGTCAAGTTCTTGCAGAAAGTTTAGCATTAGAAGTTTATATTCTTTTCATTTTTATTGTATCATTCGGGGAAAAAAAAAAAAAGAAACCAAAGTGTATTAATGTACTATACTAGTTATCTTTATCAAAATGGCATTAGACAAAAACATTAAATATTCATAAAAATCCTTTTTCTCCCTTTGGTTCCAGCTAGCAAAAGATGCTGAAAGAAATAATTCACCAAAGGAGGGAACTATAACACAGTACAGATAATCATAGGAGTTATAAACAAAAGAAGTTGACATTAATAATTAAATGAGAAAAATTCCCTGTGGTGGTTTTGATGAGCTACGGGCACAATGTGTAAAATCACTTGGCCACTGATCATTAGTTATGTTCTAGACCAAAGCAGTATATATTAACATAACTGGTTTCTCTACCCTGTTTTTCTAGTCCAATAATTTGACTAAGGCAATAAATACAGCTATTATACATTCCCTGTGAGGAAAAATGACCCCCATTAGAACCTGATGTTTTTACTATCTGTAAGGGAGTATTCAATGTAGATAAATGTGAAAAGAAAAGTTGATCACATTTTCTAAGTACTTGTGTTGTATAGTACATGAATTCTAACAGAAATATATTATTGTTCTTTATTCTAGTGCATATTAATCTGACCTTTGCACTGATAGTTATTTTTCATGTTATTAGGAGATTTTTGCATTTGTTTGTATTTGTTTGCTTTTTTGTTTATTTTCTCTGTTGAAGAAAATTGTTATCTATCTCAAACAGGGCACACTTTAATAAGGAAACACCAGAGCTGTTGAACACATTGAGACACAGAAGATTTTAGTGACCCAGGATGGCTTCCTCTTGGAAACTCATGCTGTTTCTTTCAGTCGCCACGTGTCTTTCAGGTAAAATGCTTGGCTAATTAATTATCTTATTTTCTAAGTATCAAAATACCCAATATATATCAAGGTCTCCATTACAAAATATCCTCAGGTATCATTTAAATTTATATTAATATTTATACTTTTCAACAAGAGAAAGGCAGCAACCCTTAAGCCTCTGTTAGCATTGCAAAATGTCATATGTGATTCAGTATAATAAGGTACACTATAAATGTTAATAAAATAAGTATTTACTTTGTTGACATTCATTTGCAATCTAAACCTTCTTGCTGTCGGAAGACTTGGGGACACACACACACACACACAGACACACACACCAGATACATATATATCTCACATATACACATACTTATATGCATATATTTATGCATATAAATGTATATGTATGTTAATAAACATATATTTTATAGCAGCTAGTTATAAAAGTGTCTCATTACAGTGCTAAATTTCACCATATAAAACCAGAATCAGGTTAACTTTATTATATATAACACATTATCTAAAGTCATCTCTAACACAATGCATTTTTCCTGATTGTCTCACCTTCTCTGACTTTGTTTTAATTAAACTTATTTTTCTATATCTTGACTCTAAAATGAGATATTTTATTCTGAAAAAGAAAGTTTTTAATCTTTGGAGTAATAATATCATAATGCTAAAATTTAATATATCAGGTCTTATTTGCTTTAATTGAAGAGTGGTTAGAAATTAAATTGTGGTCATGATTTAAGTGCTATGCATGTAATATTTACAGCTTGATTACATTTAAATCAGTACCTATATTGTGGGCTAAATTTAGTCTATGGTAAGCGAGTCTGAAATAAAATATAACAGCTGATAATTTTAGATTAAAAGATTGCTTTCATTTTAAACATATTTTAATGTGTTAATTATACTAAATATAATGTTTATAGAAATAGACTATTCATTTTGGTATATATGATCATTCAGTACTCTACGCAAATATTGATATAAAAACATATATGTACCACACATATATGCATATATATGAGGGTAATAGATGTATATGATATATATTTATCATATGGATAATATAGAATACAAAGCTATATGAAGATATAGAACCTGCATATTATTTACATGTGACCACAAATAGCCTTAACCATAATATAATATGGTTATATTACTATGCAACAAAAATATCTAATTGATTATACTAAGTTTCTTTATTTCAAAGAATTAAACACGTTCTCCTGTCAACTAAATCTTTCCCATATTGTATACCATGAAGAAAACTGCAGATTGTCTAAAGAAAAAGGAACTGATAAAAGAACAAACACAAATAGAAATAAATATAAACTCTTCTTAAAATCATTGAGCTATATTTTAAAATTATAGCTTTACAATATTTATTATTTAGCCTTTATACATGATTTACTGTTTGTAATGTACCAAAGTGTAACTTCAACTATGTGTGATATATGAATCTTCCTTATAACTAAAAAGGCAGGCTTCACCTGATAATCAGCTTATGCTCCAAAACCTTATTTGAAATCTAAAAGAATTTCTTTATATTCAGAAATAAATTTAGTATTTTGGTTATATAAATTACATGTTATGTAATGAATGCAATATCTGCAGCATACCTACACTTATTTAAATGCTTTTAAAAGATATATAAAAGTGTTTTTTATTGCAATAGTAGTAATTAAATAACTGCAAAAACAACACACCATGTAATTATTTATATATTAGTACTATCATATGTTCAACACATTGCTTACTGAGGAAACAGGTTTAATAAGAGACATGGAAGAAAAAATGAGACCTCTATGAAATATTGGTAGAGACCTCTCATCTATGACATGAAAAAGCAAGATATTTCAAAGGCATGAAGAGTTAAATGAAAATCATCATTCACGAATATTATGGTTACTTAAAAAAGAAATCCAGAATCTTCAGATATATTATTCAATGTTGGGTTCCTCTTCTTTGTGCACTATTACAATTGCCGTCTTTCCTGCTGATCTCAGTTTTTTGTCTTTTATCTTCTCAATATCATTTTCCTCTTGAACTTATAAGCCAACGGATGGAGATGGAGTTAGGGTTGCAAGATGAGAAATAAAGGACACCCAGTCAGATCTGGATTTCAAAAGAAGTGTTTTTGTTGTTGTTGTTTTGTTTTTAGTTGTGGTATGTTCCATGTAATATTTTATTTCATTTTATCTGGAATCTAAATTTAACAGTTGTTCGGTGCTTTTATTTATTAATCTGACAATGCTAGGAAGAAAGAAAGTAGTGGTCTCTAATAATGCTGTAAAGTTTCATTTTCTTGTACTGGTCCAATATTATTTCCTCACATTAACAGTCACTGCAAAAGAACAATTATACTGTGGTTGTTTAAAGAAAACAAAAAAACTCAGCCTGATAATGGGGTCCATGATAGCTAGATTTCCAGCTAAACTGGAATCAAGTTGCTGTTCTTTTCATGGAGTAAAGGAAGCATTGGAAGACAGAAATAATTAGGCGGAGTTTAGCTACAAGTGGTCTTTCAAATGTTATAGGCAAAGCAGAAAGAAAAGTTGAAAACAAAGGTCATCTATAATTGTTACATGGGATTTGATCTTTAATCATCATATCTGCATTTAATGTGGAACAAATATTCAGCTGCTTTTTTCAACAGAGGAATTTTCTTTTTTGCTGTAGAAATCTGTTTAAAATAAAACTGTTTAGGAAACTTGAATGGATCATTTATTAAGAATAATTATGATCAAAATCTTTCTTTTGCCTTCATCCTCATTTTATCATATTATTTTGGAGGTAGAGCCCCTATTCTGCTTTTGTTCCTTGGTTGATGCTTAACACTCTATATTGATCTCACTATTTTATTATTTAGTGTTTTATTGTTTCATTTTCACTGATTATTGCTTTCAGTTGTATATGAGTGTCACATTATGGGCCTGTTTGGCACACTGAGTTAATTAACATTACAGAAAATGAGCTGAAGATCACGAGCACATTTTACATTGTTGGTGCTCTTTGAACCAAAAAGACTAACTGAAGAAATAAAAGAATACCCTGACTGCGTTCCATATTTGCTTTATTTATTCATCATTTGACAATCTATGGATTGTCTTGGATGTGTTTAACTGAGAAGCAGAAAGGAACTCTTATATAACTATGTATGAAGGCTCACTACAGATGGTCACAAAAGGTTGGCAACTTTCACAAGGACATGCAACCTTACATTAAAAATGAATTCACAATTAAAACAACAATGATATATACACATCAAAATGGCTGAAATCCAAATAAATAAAAATTAATACAAACAATACCAAGTTCTGGTGAAGATACAGATTGATGAGAACTCTCATTGACAGTGAGAATTCAAAATAGTATAGCCATTCTGGAAGACAGTTTTACACTTTCTTATAAAGCTAAACATAGTTTTGTCATATGATCAAACAGTCAGTCATCTAGGTGTTTACCTAACTGATTTGAAAGCTTATGTCTACACAAATAATACCATGTAAGTATTTACAGGAGATTTATTAATAATAACCCCAAACTGGAAACAACAAAAATGTCCTTCAATAAGTGAATTAACTATGGAATTCTATACAATGGAATACTATTAAATGATAAAAAAGAATGAATTACCAATACCAAACTACACAAACATATGAATAGATTCTATATACAAATGACTATTTGAAAGAAGATAGTTTAAACAAACTACATGCTGTATGGTTTTATTTACATAACCACTGGACAGAGAAAAACCATGGGAACTATAAACAGATCAGTGATTGACAGGGTCAGGGAGAGGGTTGAATGGATAAACAAAGCAAATGATGTTTTTTAGGGTGTTGAAACAACTTTGTATAATCATGGATGTAAGACATTACACATTTATCAAAACCAACTAGAACTTTCCAGCATGGAGTGAAGTTTAATGTATGCAAATTAAAAAAATATATATAGTAGTAGGTCAGAGGATCCAAAGAGAAAAATCAGAATATGACAAAGAATCTGACTCCTCCTCCTCCTCCTCCTCCTCCTCCTCTTCCTCCTCCTCTTCCTCCTCCTCCTGATCTTCCTCTTCTTTCTTCTTCTTTTTTCTTCTTTCTTCTTTTTTCTTCCCCCTCCTCCTCCTCCTCCTCTTTCTTCTTCTTTCTTCTTTCTTCTTTCTTTCTCCTCTTCTTCTTTCTTCTTTCTTTCTTCTTTCTCCTTTCTCCTTTCTCCTTTCTCCTTTCTCCTTTCTTTCTCCTTTCTCCTTTCTCCTTTCT
>NW_016107497.1:2081174-2197661 GCF_001604975.1 Cebus imitator
TCTTCCTCTTCCTCTTCCTCTTCCTCTTCCTCTTCTTCTTCTTCTTCTTCTTCTTCTTCTTCTTCTTCTTCTTTCTTCTTCTTCTTTCTTCTTCTTCTTTCTTCTTTCTTCTTCTTCGACAAAGTCTCACTCTGTCTCCCAGGCTGGAGTGCAGTGGTGCAATCTCAGCTCACTGCAACCTCCGCCTCCCAGGTTCAAGTGATTCTCCTGCCTTAGCCTCCGGAGTAGCTGGGATTACAGATGTGTGCCACCACACCCAGCTAATTTTTGTATTTTTAGTAGAGATGGGGTTTCATCATGTTGCCCAGGCTGGTCTCAGACTCCCAACTTCAGGTGATCTGCCTGCCTTAGCCCCCCAAAGTCCTGGGATTACAGACGTGAGCAACTGCGCCCAGCCTATATGACTAATATGAAGCAACTTCACTTGGGGAAGCAAGGGGAAAAGCAGACTTAAATAACTTTGAATGAGTCTGCAAAGCTAAAGGCAAAAAATACTGTACTTAAAAACTACTGTAGTTAAAAACATTGTTTACCATGTTAGCAGTCCTAAAATTCATAAATAGGCATACTGGAACAACTAAGTCCATGGAACGCAGACAGTAGAGGCCAGGTTTCTCACTGTTGGTATGGGAGATTACAGATAAGCAAGGGAAAATGTTTAGAATGATCCATGTGATAATGAATTAGAATTTGAGACTTTAGTATAAACTCCTGTCTAGCTTAATGTAGATACACAGAATTATATATATACAAACACACGTGTGTGTGTGTGTGTACTTGCTTAGATATACTAGTTTCTATTTCATTTCTCTTAACAGCTGAGAAGGATTAGAAGCTTTGTGTCTGAGTAGCAACCATTAAAAAAAGTATCAAGATCTTGGTTTCTAATACCATTTTCTACTCAAAGGAACCAGGGCTGTTTAGACAAATTAATAATTCTAGGACTGGGCCAGGAAATATATAAATCATTCTACAGTATCCTGTAGTGCCAGAAAGCAAGCAAGTACTACAACAAACAAACAAAAACAAAACGCAATGAATATAGGATTATGGTTTGTCAAAGAGACATAGGAGCCAACTGGGATAATTCTCAATAACCAAAGCTGGAACAATTTCAGCAAATAAATAAAAAATTAAACATTGGGTTATAATCCAAATAATAAAATAAATATTCATAAGTCCATATTGATATTAATGAAAGGTTAAATAATGAATCAGGAAAATTGATAGATCTTTATATAGATTAATTTCAAATTATTTATGTAGATACTTCTTCCTCAAGGAAGTGTGAAATAGATGCCTCTTTTCTTAAATATTCACTGTGCATAGTGGCTTGTTTCCAAAGAGTACAGAATGGGAAATGGGGACCCAAAAAAAGTGATTTTATGGTGGAGAAAGCTGGGAAAGATTTCCTCAGCCAGGTAATGATCACGATCAGTATTAACAGAGATAAGTCATGTTGATGGTATTACCCTTGATATGATGAGAATGACAGCTCATCTCTGTGTTTTTTCTCCCCACAACCTATACACCCAGCCTAATCATTAGAAAAATGTGATGAAACAATTTCTAAGCGACATTTATTTAAAAAAAATTGACTCATACTCCTCAAACTTTAAAAGTCATCAAAACTTACGAAAATTGGGGAAACTTTTGCACAGAAAGAGGAGACGCAGGAGACATGCAACTAAATGTAATACATTTTACTGGATAGGATCTCAGAAGAGGAAAAAGAGCATTACATAAATAATAAGGAAATCTGGGTCATACATGCATGTTAGTGATATGTCTTAGGACATTCCACTCCCAAAATATGACTGTTGGAGATCAGAACATGCCACTTTAAAATATACCTCCTTGGTGTGCTAGGTATTTTGAGTTCGTTATTTTGAAAAACTGCAGACAGAGGACTGGCTCTGAAAAGTTGCCCTTTGGTAAGAAAAATGTCTGCTTGTATAGGAAATATCTGTTTGTAAGAGTTTCCTCTCTCTCTGCACCAGGAAGAGAAGGACAACTAAATTACTACAGACTCCTAATCAACAGAGCTAGCATTGACTTAAATCTGCATAGCAAATCTTACCTTTCTTAAGGTACTTTCTGGCCATCTTATCTAAACTGGGCCCTTTCTTGCACTCTTTTTTTCCTTTCTATTAAGAAACAGTGATATTGAAACCTAAAGTTTTATTTTATTTTATTGAGATCTACTCTAGACATTTACTTATTTCTCTGAGTTATCAGTCATGTACAGGGAATATACGTGTTAATAAATATTTTTACTTCTGTTGATTTGCCTTTTGTTAGAGAAAGTCTTAGTTAAGAACTATTAACTGCACAGAAAAAGAAAATTATCTTTTCCCCTTTACATTTGTTAAAAATGAAATATAAATATTGGTCTATTAATTATGATACATGTTCCATACCACCGTAAGATGTTAATAGGAAAAACTGATTATGAATATATGAGAATTAATTAGACTAAGCATACCATTCAGAATACTTGAGCAAAACATGGTGAGGGACCAAAATAAGGCTACAGTAAAGAGCATCAACAAGAGTGAAATATTTAAAAGTATAGTGGCATTAAAATGTATAGGAATTAGTAATTGATTAAATATTTATTGTTAGAGGAAATAGTTTCTTGCCTTGCTTATAGGTGTGGATGATCTTGCCATTTACTTGGATTCTGAATAAAGTGTGAGGTACAGATTTAAAGCTGGGAAATACTGAGCTCAACAGTGTACGTGTTGGGCTTTAGATGTCTATAATACCCTTAGGTGAAAAATATCTAAATTTAGGGAAGATGACCAAGCTAAAAGCAAACCTGTGATTCATTCTTGCATGGATGACATTTTAAGTTATGGGAAAGGAAATAAGCACTCAAAAACTGTGGATATAATAATGAGTTATAAGGTATGGAAGAATGTCTTAGTAGCATGTATTTTTTTAAGGGGAAAGAAGTACAAGTTCAAAAGAATGGAGGGTGAATTATAAATTTTGGGAAATGGTGGGAAAGAGGGAAAGCAAAATATCTCCAGAAAGGGAGTGGTCAGCAGTGGAAATCCATTAGGAAGTTTAAAAGTGATTAGTACTAAACTCTTTCCTTTTAATGACAATAATAGTTACTTTTAATGAAGTAGTAGAAACACCAGTGTTATGACAGTGAGTTGTGAATTGGTTAGTAGAAAAGGAAAATTAGGCAATTACTGTAAAATCTGTTTTCTGAGAATGTAAACCTAGCAAAAGGAGAAAGAATGGCAGATAACTTGGAAAAGATAAAAATTTGGGAAAGAGTGTGTGTCTTTACATTTGTGGATGTGTTTCAAGGCTGGAGAAACTGTTTATGGAAATTCAATTCACTGTATGCCTAATGTACATGAAGAATGCGTATTGCTTTAGTTAGCTTTTGCAGCATAACAAATCACCCACAATTTATTCACTTAAAATAAAATAGCATGTATTTCTTATAATTCTGAGGGTTAGTTTGGCGGTTCCTCTTGTCTGGGCATCCTCAGTTTATCTCTGCAGTACCCATGAGCCACTGGATAGTGTCATCTGGCCTTACTCATATTGCTGGTGATCGATGCCTTGTTAGCAAAGGCAATGGAAAAGACTTGGTCATGTCTCTGATCATCCAGAAGGCTAGCTCAAGCTCTTTCAGGTAGTTGTGGTTGTAGGCTTTTTGGGCACAGGAAGAAACAGTAAAAACCCCAATTTGCAAACACTTTTCCATGCTTCTGTTATATTTTCTAATATTTCATTGGACAAAGCAAATCCCACGGGCCAAGATCAGATTCAAGAGGTGGAAAAGTAGATTCAATCTCTTCAAGAGAGTAGCTGCAACAGCACATTGTATAGAGAGTACACACAGCAATAAGAAAAATTCGAGCCCGTTTTTTACTCTAACGTATTTATATATTTCTGTAACTGTTTTACATGGAAATGGAAGTAATTCTGTTTATTTTACTTTTAAACATTTTTATTATTTATTTAGACAGGGTCTTGCTCTGTCACCCAAGCTAGAGTACAGTGGCACCATTATAACTCCCTGAAACCTTGAATCCCTGAGCTCAGGCGATCTTCTCACTTCACCCTCCCAAGTAGCTAGGACTACAGGCATGTGTTTACCACATCTGGATCATTTTTAAATTTTTAATTATTTTGTAGAGATAGAGCCTGACGATGTTGGCTGATTTTGAACTCCTGGCCTCAAGCGATTCTCTTGCCTAGGCCTCCTAAAATGCTAGGATTACAGGCATGAGCCGTCACACCTGGCCAAGGAATCTGTTTATGATGAAAGTAAAGTAGACTACATATTTCTCTGTATCCTCATTTTCAAATACAGTAATCTAAAGAACTGCAATCTAAACTTAATAGCTGAACTTGAAAGCTTTAAAACTCAGTAAATTAATTTATTATTCTTAATATGAAATTAATTACCTTCAAGAAAATCAAAGCTTTTATCAAAGAACATGTGAAATCATTTGACAGAATCATAATTACTGTAGCCTATTTATTAATATATATGTGAAAAAAGCATCAGCATTTTAATCTCTATTGTGTCAAAATCTGTTATTGTTCTATTTGAAAATTCTTTTATTAGAACATGTACATCCCCCAAATATGTGCAGAGAGAGCAATTGAAAGGGGACAACATGGTGCAGGATTTATCTACTCTCAGTTTGTAAGCGGCTTTCCTAATGGTTTTCGGATCTTTGTAAAGTTCTTTTTATTCAGACTCCGTGTTTCAACAAACTCAACAACAAAAACTAAAGTTTTACATTCCTTTACTCTATTATGTAGAATTTCTCCAACAATCGGTTTCTTAACTATCATATTCTTTTTAGACTATGGCCAGTAATTATTCTAATTTCTTTATAAGTATTTAACTTTTCAATAAATATATTACAATAATATTTAGTACAAATAGTGTCCTTTTTGTGAAATATAAATTGTTCTTTATTCATGTGTTGGGGCTTGAGAACAATAACCCCAAACATGACGCTTTGTCCTGCTGAACAATTTCAACATGTCTTAAAGAAAACTGGAAGCCCCCTAGAAGCTGTCTCATAACCAAGGACATTCGAACTTCCCCTTGTTTCTCTCCTCCCACAGGCAGGGTGGGGCTTTCTCTAAAAGTGCGCTTACCTGACTGAGGAAATTTCTTCCAAAAGAAATGTAATTTTCTTAAAACCTCCTCTTCAGGGAATCTCATCCAGTGGTCAGGCAGTATTAACTAGCAGAGAAGAGAAAAAGACTAAAAGTTATCACAATGCCCAGATAGACTTTTCATCTATTGTTCTGAGAGTACATTTGAGCGATTACTTGAGAGACATTATATATTTAATAAGACAACCTTTGTTTGCAGTGAAGTTTCACCCTTCACCTTCCCACAATTTGTTACCATCTGCCCCAGAGTTCAGAGGAAACTTGTCCCTTGCTGTATTCTGTTCTCCATTGCCACTTGGTGTTCAAAGAGAACCATTTACAAACCATTGTCTGCTCTTTGGGCCCGTTCAGTTCTCCTAAAAAATTATTTACTATTTCTCAAAATTGCCTACATTCTCCTATATCTGTCTTCCCAATGAAGAAGAATGTATACGACTGTGAACCTGAGTGGGTTGTTGGGTAATCATTCTCCATGATTTTTCCCCATGCATGTTAGTAAATTTGTATGCCTTTTTCTTCTGCTAATCTTTCAATTGTCAGTACATTTAAGCCAACATTTAGAGGGCAGAAGGTAAGTTTTTACATCATACCTATAGGTGGAACACAAAACTATGTACAGCATCTGCTTAGGTCATACACAGTGGTATAAACAGTTAATAGTAATAAATAGTGATATCATTGCTTTCAATAAGAGTAACTTTATGAAGGCAAATAACTATCTGAAATGGTTTTGGCTTGTTAGCATGCTGAAAGAGTTTGGATGTTTGTCATCTGCAAATCTCATGTTGAAATGTAATCCCCAGTTTTGGAGGTGAGGTCTAGTGGGAGGTATTTGGATCAGGGGAGCAGATCCTTCTTGAATGGCTTGGTGCCCTCCTCTTGGTAATGGATGCGTTTTCACTCTGAGTAAAATGAGATCTGGTTGTTTCTTTTGCTTTCTGCCATTGTTACAAGACTCCTGAAGCTCTCACCAGAAGCCACGAGGGTGTTGGTGCCTGCTTTTTCTACAGCCAGCAGAACTGTGAGCCAATTAAACCTCTTTTCTTTATGATTATCTAGCTTCAGATATTTCTTTATAGGCATGTAAGAATGAATTACCACACATGCACAAGGGTTAGCAGGATCACTTTCATCTCTTTTCCCAGCGTGTTTTGTCTTTCTATGAATTTTACTTAATGTCACATTCTTTTTTATTACTTTTATCCTTTTTCTGGTTCTATGTTATTTAAACTAGAAAATATAGGTAAGAAATTAGATGGAAAGACATGGAAAAATATAGCAGTGGCCAGCTCATTAAGGAGGATTTGCATAAAAGGGTTATGTATATGAAGTCATTAACATAAGTCTGACTATTTCCTGACTGGTGTAACAGAGATTTTAATAGAACAACCTAATAGGACACTGAGATCACGTGAAATAATGCATGAAAGATACGTCATATACAAATATTATTAGTATTATTATTAGAATAGGTTGGAAAGCAGTGATTATTAATTCATTAACATTCTATTATTTGGTTAAAAGTTTTTGAAAAAGCGCTCCTCAGTACCAGCATATATTTGTCAACATCCTAAATTTACTTACATATTTCTAGCAAAAGTTGTAGACTAAATAAGAATAATATTTAATTAGGTTTATTAAAACTAGGGATATTTATGTCTTTTCCCTGACCAAATTTATAAATCTTAGAATCAAAAATAATTTGAGGTTTATTTAGTCTATATCTTTGAACTTGGGTAAGTAAAATAGGTTTTCTTTTCCATAGGGATGAGGTTCAGAAAGGTTCTGTCTGTAGATGGTCCCTAGTACAAGCGTAATGAGAGGACTGTCTCCTATAGCAGTGCTGTTCAGCATACCAGACAACATGAAGGTGAGACAAGAGAGGAAATCTAATTCCTGGAGATACAGTGACCTTTTTCCAAGACCTACATTAGTACATATACTTTCTTTCTTCTGAATCACTTTCACATGCTTCTCATGTCAGCTGTATTGCTTTAAAAACAACAACAAAAGGCTTTTTTTTTCCTCTACTTTGACACCATTCTCCTCCATTGAGTTAAATCTATTTTATTGGAAAGGTGACAGTTTGTTCCTTCTGCCGAGACGATGATATACGGTTGAACAGAGAGTGTCTGTCATTGATAAGCTTATACAAATACCATCCTTCTTGGTGGCAGTGTGGTAAATTGCACAGAACTTTGTCACTACCAGTTAGTGCTGCCTAAGAACTTACAAAGGAAAATGAAAACAGAAGTGTTACAGAAAACAGGTGCCTGCTAATATAAATTCCGACTTGCCTACTATAGTTGAGAAAGAGAAATGGATTATGGTTCCTCCATGATCAAATTAAAATTATGTATTTGCACATTGTATCTGTCCCTGGGGAAGTTGTGATGAAAATGGAGACTACCTCTGTGTGGAAACCCAAGTTGACTCTTATCAGCCGTGTACTGACAGTATTAGATGGGTAATTAATCAGAAGACAATTTAATTTCTCTTTGGCAGTGGGGGGTGGGGACTGGACTACCTGAATTTAGTAAGCATTGTTATTTTTATTTTAAAAGAAAAGAAAATGTTAAAAGATATCTATAATTGTCAGAAATTCCTGGGGTGACATAAAATTAAACTATCAACTAAAGAGTCAGGTTCAGCGTCCTAGAGAAATAAGAGCAAATCGGTGTTTCACTGTATTGGATTTTAAAGAAAAAATTAACTAATTTATTAGGTTGGCTAACTGTTATTTTTACATTCGAAAATATTTATTAAAAACATTTTTCCACTTGAGTATTGGCTAAGGAGTAAGCAATGTACATCAAAGGTGTTTTGGAATCTAGAAGATGACATGGACATTATCTCCTCTTTACACAGGACTAACCCTTTCTGGCATCATGATTTTCAACAAGGATACATCCTTCCTGATAGAGGATTAATAATAGATTGATTTTATTTATTATTTTAAAGTAACGCTCAAATAATTCATATTGTATCAAGTGTCTGCAATAACTTGTGAATAAATATTTATATCATCATTTTTTTAAGCAGAGATAAACTTGTATCACAATAATACCACTGTAAAATATGCTTGTTTATGGAAAGGACTGTTTTATTGCTTAGCATAAGCATCTGGGGAACTGCCTCTATGCAGTGACTTGAATAATTTGTGAACAAAAAAACAGCTTATTTTCTGTACCTCACCTGCTCAAATACAGGTCTCTTCTGAATATAAAGTGGAAAGACAATTACACTCATTGAACACTCAGGCAAGTAGACATAGTGGAATGCAGAATGCAAAGAAAGATTCTGGCTCTCCCTAATATTAAATAGATTTTATAGTTTTATCAGGACCCAAATACGGATGATATATCATATATAAAATGTACGATGTAGAACTAATTATGAGAATGAAAGAGTTAAATGCTATATGTTTTCTGTTTATTTTAGCTTTTTGAGAAAAATCCTATTTTGCTAGCCATTAATAAAGTTAACCACTGATTTCTTGAAGCTCTGTCAACTTTTAGATCTGATGATATTTAACATAGATATCAACCAGAAGATTTTTCTTTTCTAGCATTTGGAAAAGAACGTTTTCCATTCTAATTTTCATTACAGCTTTCACACTCAAATTTGTCAAAGCACTTAGTTAATTATCAATGAAGTGTTCAGGTTGGTGACTAGACTTTGGCCTCAACCTCGCTGCTGCTCTAGGGCGTCCTGGATCATCTGAATGGTCCAGATCAGGGATGAAGATAGTTTTACGTGAAAACGTTTTGTTTTTCAGCATTTGCATATTTTGCAATTATGATTTTTACATTTTATTTAAAAGTACAGGATCATCTCTCTATAAGAATAGATAAAGTATCTATCTGTTCTATTTGCCGTTTCGTATACAGGACCTAGTGTAATGCTTGCTATGTATGCTTGCTATGCATGTTTGCTATGGGATAACTATTTTATAAATGAATGAAAAGAAATATTTACTCTATTTGCTTGGGTCTAGAGGGGCACAACTATGCTCCTTGTTATCATAATTTCTGGTGAAGAAACGTCCAAATAGGATGAACAATTTTACATTATCTAAATCTGATCATTCTAATTTTTTTTAATATAAAAAGAAGCTGAGATTTCTTTGGCCATTTGGAAGTCCTCCTGGATTAAAGCTGTAGCAATTGTCTTAGGTTGGTTGAGGGGATTATAAAAACAACCAATAAAAAATTATTGAAATAAAAAGAAAGAAAGTAAAAAAACTAAGAAGGAAAGATTTTTGAATAGTCAGTGTCTTCATCGGGCTGCTCAGTCTCTTATCACCCATTTTCACTCAGCACTGAGGCCTGCAAGAATTTGCTTCAAAAGGTTTTAAAGGCTACAGAAAAAAAAAAAAACAAGAACAAAAAAATGCTTGGGTCATATGCCTCTTTACTTGCTTCTCTATGGTAATTCAGGGTCGTATTGGCTCACAGTGCCTTTGCTGGCCTAGAGCTATTTTTATTTAATGCCTAAATTCAGAAAGAACGGTCTTAACCTGGCCCCAGGATCCTTATTTGTTCCAGAATAGCCCTGAAGGAATTGACTGTTTTTAAAATAGGATTCTATAAAACCCAACATGCAGCATTTGTTTCATTTATGGTTCAGTCGTTCTTCCAAAAAATATCGTAGCTATAGATAAAAAGTTTCAAGTAGTCATAGCCTGTATAATTTGTCAAATATATTGTTTATTGGGGATAAAGATTACAGAGATCAAAGGCATGTAAAAATATTATTTCAAGTACCAGTCACATAATAAATTTCAAGGATGTTTTAGTGTAATTCAATTGTCTGTTAATTTACCAAATATTTATTATGTGCCTACTAGGTATTTTTCTAGGTGCTAAGGTGATAGGAGTGAGCAAGACAGGCAAAATCCCTGCCTTTATGGAACTCACATTCTTGTAGAAAAGACAGACAATTTAGCAAGAAAATAGACAACAATATCTGATAGGAGTAATTCCCATAAATAAATTAAATAGAATAAAGTGATAGTAATATTGAGGGTGATGGGTTAGCAAGGTATTATTAAACATAGGATGATCAAGGAAGTTCACTCCGAAGAGGCCTGTAAGGAAAAGCACAATGAACATAGAAAAACAAGCCACATAAATATCTGGAAAAAGTATTTCAGGCAGTCAGGGGAAGACAAATGTCAAAGCCCTCAAAAGGAAACAGACAATGTATCTGAAGAAGAGCTAATACAGATGAAAGAAGAATCAATATGGACAAAGAATATGTGACAAAAAGAGCTATAGGTGGTGAAATCATGAGATAGACAATGGCCAGAGCAGAGGAAAGGTGTAAGTTAATAACATGTAAAGGCAGCATCCTTGCTGCTTTATGGAAAGCAGACCTTTCAGCTTGGGTAAGAAAGAAAGCATGGAGAATGGGTAGGATGCTATTGTAGTAGTTGCGAGAGAAGAGGTAACATGAGGTATTTAGATTTTCAATGGGCATTTGTTGACGTCATTATGAGACAGCACCGGTATGCATCTACCAAAAAAAAGAAGCTCACATGATCTTCAGCTGTATTAATAATGTCTAGAATAAGGAAGAGGTTAGATCTGTTTTGCTCTCATGCTAACAATGACTGATTTTATGTTCAGTTCCAGACTCAATCTTATAATGGAAACAGACAATTATAAATTTATTCAGGGGAGGAAAACCAAAGTTAGGAAACCTTGAAACTTTAAACTGTGTTTTAATAGAAATGAGAAATGAAAAGACTAGAATGAAAACTGAATTAAAGATTCAGCTATTATTTAGGGGAATTTTTGACCAAAAATCAGGGAACACATCTTTCTCTTTGCAAGGTCTTCACTGAATTAATCGATTGTTGCTTTTTGTAAGTCAGTAAGTAAAAGATGCAGAAAAGTAAGATATAAATGTCTTAGGAGGGCAGGCAAAAAAGGTTTATCATAATGAAGTATGGGTACATATTCTGGTCATACTTCCATAGAGTGATTTATCCTGTCTCTTCTTTCATATTCAAATTAATCATAGTGAATATCAATTATAGATTTTCTTCTTTACTTGGGACATCCAGAGTTAGCCTTTGTATATTCTCTAATGACAAGCAACTGTAATTGTAAATGACATAAAAAAGCTATAAAGACTTTGAGGAAAGTAACATTTTTTCTTAGTATAATATATATAAATACCATTTCAGTATCCCGCTCTAATCTTAATGAGATACAAAAGCCTTTTAGTTCATGCAGCAATAATCATCACATGGCCCATAGCCAGGAATCTCATCTCAAAAAGAATTTCCAAAAGTTAATACTACACTATCATACAACCACTATCATTAAATAGCTAAAAGTTTGTTACATATAAGCAATTTAGACTTATTCTCAAAGATCTAAAGTCAGAATGTCCAATCCTTTGGCTTCCATGGACCACACGGGAATAAGAATTATCTTGGATCACACATAAAATATACTAACAGTAACAATAGCTGGTAAGCTAATAAATAATGAAAAAAACACACAAAAAACTCTGAAAATCTTATTATGTTTTAAGAAATTTTACTCACTTGTGTTAGGCTGCATTTAAAGCCATCATAAGCCACATACAGCCCGCAGGCTGTGAGTCAGACTAGCTTGATCTGAAGGAACAAACCTGTAGAAGCTACAGAAGAGCAAAGGGTAGAATTAATTTGTCCAAATTGGTCATTCTAAGCATCTAGAGTTGCTCAGTGGTAGAACTGGCACTATCAAAAGAGTTTTTCAAGAAAGTTCATGTCAAGCATGAACTTCCTTAACAGAGAAATGATCATTATTTACTAAATGATCATTATGTAAAGATAATTTTAGCACCAAAGGATTTGTTCAAACTAATGATATTAATTCCCCCACTACACTTTGTCCTTAGATCTATTATACTGTAAGTCAGACTTTCAGGAATAGTTGAAAGTTTTATTTTATTTCTGTTAAATTTTTAACAATAGAGGATATTTTTTAAAGAGAAGATTACCAAAGGAGAAAATAGTGAATGATTAATGGGTAGAAGAACTGAGAATGGAAGAGTATATTGGAGGTTAGAAATATGGAAATAGCTAATGAATTTAACACTTTTTGGATTAGAGGAAAAACAGAGCAGGAGTTAAAATATATTTCTGTTTGCTGTTTTGAGCCAGCACATGGGAAAATAGTGGAGCCAGCAGTAGAAACAAAGTAAGACTAAAAAGGGGAAATATTTTTAAATTTAAAATAGCAAAATATGATGGAATACTGAATTTAAGAAATAAACAGTTGTTATTGTCAAATAGACTACAATTAGCTTAGTAGAAAAATTAATATACTATAATCAGTTTTTAAATGAAATATGTTGGCAAGAATCTACTCTCTTTTGGATTCTATCCAAGGAGTATTTTTTTTTTAAATAATAAAATGGACCTGATTACGTAATAGTCTTTTTATGAACTCAGATGATTCCACTCTGCAAGGCTATTCTATAGGGTAAAAACCTTGTTTTTAATAGTTCCTAATATGCTTCCAGGAATGATTTTTTAAACTTTAGTTTTATTTTACATTCTCGGATACATGTGCAAGGTGTGCAGGTTTGTTGCATAGGTAAACATGTGCCATGGTAGTTTGCTGGACCTATCAACCCATCACCTAGGTATTAAGTCCCACATGCAATAGCTATTTATTCTGATGCTGTCCCTCAACATGCCTTCCCTGACAGTCCCTAGTGTGTGTTGTTCTCCTCTTTGTGACCCTGTGTTCTCATTTTTAGCCCCCATTTATAAGTGAGAATTTAGGGTGTTTGTTATTTTGTTCCTGTGTTTGATGAAGATAATGGCTTCCAGTTCTGTCCATGTCCCTAAAAAGGACATGATCTCGTTCCTTTTTATGGCTGAATAGTATTCTGTGGTGTATATGTACCACATTTTCTTCATTCAGTCTACCATTGATGGGCATTTGGGTTGATTCCATGTCTTTGCTATTATGCATAGTGCTGCAATAAACATATGCATGCATGTGTATTTATAATAGAAGATACTGTGTATATACACAGTAATGGAATTTGGTATATGGTATTTCTGAGTCAAATGGTATTTCTGGTTCTAGATCCTTCAGGAATTGCCATACTGTCTTCCACAATGATTGAACTAATTTACATTCCCACTAACAGTGTATAAAGCATTCCTGTTTCTCCACAACCTCACCAACATCTGTTGTTTCTTGACTTTTTAATAATCACCATTCTTACTGGCATTAGATGGTATCTCATTTTGGTTTTGATTTGTGTTTCTCTAACGGTCAGTGATGTTGAGCATTTTTTCATATATTCATTGGCCACATAAATGTACTTTTTTGGAGAAGTGTCTGTTTATGTTCTTTGCCCTCTTTTTGATGGGATTGTTTATTTATTTTTTCTTGTAAATGTGTTTAAGTTCCTTGTAGATTCTGGATATTAGACTTTGTCAGATGGATAGATTACAAAAGTTTTCTCCCACTCTGTATGTTGTCTGTTCACTCTGTTGATAGTTTCTTTTGCTGTGCAAAAGCCCTATAGTCAGAAATTACTTCTTTTAAAATGAAAAATCGCACATTTTTAGGAAATAGACTGGAAATAGGAGGGCTATATACCAGTTTCGACTGCCATGAATTGTGTGACTCTGGAGATGTCATTATTTCTTACTCTGTAACACAAAGGCTACATTATTTGAATCTTCATATTCTAATGTTGTTTCCTAAAACTCTCAAATCTTTTATTATAAAGTTCCAAACTTGGTAACAACAGCCATTAAGTATTTCAATATTTGAACAAATGGTGTTAGACACATCTATACAATATTTACTAAAATATGTAAAATATAGTCCCACTTATATAATGAGAAAATTTGATACTTAACAAAAGCTAAGACAAGTAAAAAAGAAGTCACCCAGCGAAATGATGCTGTTGGCAGTGGTCTGAGTTTTCTCTTCCCCTCACTCAGATAAAAGAAAAAGTGATGATTTCTTTTACTCAAGAGTAGGTTCCAGGGGAACTGCTTGCAGTCAGTGGAATGTCTGCAGAAAGGAAATACATGCCTTTCACTCTACAGCTAAATGCTTACTAATTGTCAGAAACTCAGATTTGATAAGAGCATGCTAAAACAATCTTGCGAAAGGCTATATGTTTCCTGTAGAATTTTAGGGTCGCTAACATGGCAGTGTAAGTGCATAGAAACTAGATTCTGTTTTCCAAAGTAAGTTGATAAAAGCTAGTCTTGAAGCAAAATGAAATTAAAAGGTAGTAGAGTACATACGGAATCCCAGCATTTGGAAGGGCAAAGGTTCGTGAACTTTCTCTGGGACAGAAGTTGATGCTTCATAAGTAGCCAGGCATGACCCTTATTGATGGATTCTCGCCAATACCGGCAGACAGAAGGAGGTGACTTCTGAAGAAAGAAGGGAGTCTCTTGGGGGTGACCTGAGAGGAGAGCATCAGCATAAGACATCAGTTAGAGAATAGACTTCTGTGTCTGAGAACTAAACAGCATAGCAGATTAGAAGGAATTTTCGAAAAACTAACATGTACAACCCACTAGAGAATCAGTACTTGGACAACTACCCTACAGAGGCCCGCGTGATCACATCACAACTCTACCATTCAGCTAAAACTTGTGGTCTGTATACTTCCAACAATGTCAGAAGGATTATCAGAAGAAGAGAAGGGAGACAAAGGAACATCAAAACCAAAATAAAACAAAATAACCCCTTTTTCCCTACCACAGATCCCCAAGAAACAGGGCAAGCCTGATCCATGAGGAGGAGAGGAGGAATGAGAGATTGAATTTTTTGTCTAGGCAGGGCTGGATATGTTAGTATTCTAAAAATGAGTCTTAACTGCTAAAACATACTTAGTTTTAATACCTTAAAGTATATGGAATGCTGGAGACCCAACATGAACATCATCTATGGCAGAGAAAGGAAAATCTGGCAGGAAGTGTTTAAAGCAGTAATTGGAGAAATAGGAAGTGTTTTAGTCCCTATTATAAATGCATTACATATACTTGGATATTTTCTCCTTATTGACGTATAAACCTTTTGGTAGCCTTTCATTGATATTGTTCTTTCAGTACAAATGTAACGAATACTAACGTATTCGTTAAATGTAACAAATTCTGAGTAAGGCAATATCCGGGTCACTGTTGATAAACCAGCAAAAACAGTGACCCTTTGCTGTCTTAGTTCATAGAGATAACAGACTGTCTTAATCCATTTGGGCTGCTATAAAAAAATATCGTAAAATGGGTGGCTTATAAACAACAGAAGTTTATTTCTTGAAGTTCTGGAAGGTGGGAAGTCCAAAATCAAGTTGCCTGACGATTTGGTATCTGGGGAGGTTGTGTCTTGCTCAAAGATGGTGCCTTCTCACTGTGCCCTCATCACATGTTGGAAAGAGCAGGGTAGCTCTCTGGGACCTCTTTTATAAGGACACTAATCCCATTCACAAGGGTTTCACCCTCATGACCTAATCAACTCCCCAAAGGTCTCACCTCTTAATACCACCACCATGGGGAATTAATATTTTAACATATATGCATTTTGGAGGGACAGAAACATTCAGACCACAGGACAAACCTTTGTACTAAATAATAACATTTGAACCACAGTGCAGGGAAAAAATGCTGAGGGATTTCTATGGTATAATGAATTTCTTTTATTAATGAAAGTTTCAGTAGAGGTCTTTCTTGGACCTTCCATGGCACAACTGTTAAGTAATTCACACCAAAAGACTTCAGGAGAAGACAGGGCTTACGAGGATGATTGAAGTATTGAGAGTATTTGAATAGACAGAAAAGAAGAGTGTATTAGTTCATTAAAGCAGGGAGAAATGCACCAGCATTTTGCACATAGACCTCTAGCTCTGCCTGCTTGTATCCTTTGACGCATTACAGAGATTCTTGCCCAGCTCCCTTCCCTTTGCCACAAGCACTCATATTCTGCAACCATATGCTCTAATACCTGTCAAGAGAGTAAAGCAGCCCAATAACATTGTTGGATTATGATGAAAATGGTTCTAACACCATGGCCACTCTGAAGCATCTCCAAGGTCCTTCTGTCTGTGGCCCACAGCATAAGAAGCCCTGCTTCTTTTAATAGTATATCACTAGTGATTCTATAAAGGATTAAACGTAATGTTTAGAGAAAGCATTGAATCTGGAACAGATAGATGATTTTACTAGATTAATGTACAGAGTTATGACATTTATGTTTCTATGAGGCATTTTGCTGTAACTTATGCCAATACAGTAGTTGCTATAGAATGTTATGATGTTCATTTAATTAAAAATAATGTGTGACAGATGATTATTTTTCTATTGAGAGAGATCATTAAAAATTTATTTCTAGAGTAATAAATATAATAAAACAAAAATTCAATGTTTGAAAGAGTTTGTGGGACTATCACATGATAATTACCATAGACATATATATTGAAAACAAAGTTTGAACAGTTCTTCAGTTATTGCTTCTAAAATGTTTAAAGATGATTCTGCATTTGTGTGGATTTTTATAGTGAGAAATTCTCAAAGATTTTCATTATGTTTATTTATTACTGACTATAAGTAACTGTCATCATTATAAAGTTAATCTCATGAAATAGATAATTATTTATTGGTTTCAAAGGGATTAAGGAAGATGTAATTTCTGTACCAAGTGTTCTTTATACTGGAATCCTCAAACTAAATTTTCAATTTGCAAGTATTAACCTTAAAATTGAATATTTAAACTGTTCAGCCTTGTTCCCTTTCTGGGGAGAAAGTACATAGTATGTTACCAGATCATCTCAGTAAGAGTCTTAAAATTAACTGTGTATTCTCTTACTTGAAAAATAATTGTACAGCTTTTCTCCTATCTCATCATACTCATTCACAGCGGCCCTGATTACTGTTATATCCCTAGTACAGGGCTTCTTACACTGTGGGCCACAGACAGAAGGACGTTGGAGATGCTTCAGAGTGGCCATGGTGTTAGAACTATTTTCATCATAATCCAACAATGTTATTGGGCTGCTTTACTCTCTTGACAGTTTCACTAACGGAGCAAAAGCAATGGTGAGAAAAATCGGGAGCCATGGCTTGCACATGGCACTAGCAACTGGATTAAATAAGATATTAAATCTTTCTCTTAATAATGTCTCCCGTAAAATGACAAAAATATTAATTTTATTAAATAAAATCCTTAAATACACACGTGCTAGTAATTTGTGTAACAAAACAGGAAGTACCCACAAACACTTCAGCTTCACGCATGCGAAAGTACAGTGGCTGCCTCAGGGAAAAGCGTTATGTTGTGTTCCAGATTGTGTGGTCATTTGAACTGTGAAACAAACTAGCAGCAGCTGTTTTTTCACAAAACACCATTTTTACTTGAGAGAAAGACTAACAGACAAACTGTGATTCAGGCTTGCATACTTGGTGGATATTTTCTTAATAGTGAACTGAGTAGACCTGTTGCTACAAGGGAAACAACCAACAGTATCTGTTGTCAGTGGCAATATTCAAGCTTTCGTGTAAAAACTAAAATTTTGGAAAACGTGTATCCACTTCATGAGCTAGACCATTTCCCAGTACTTAGACTTACCTGATTATTAAGGATGTGTGCAATTCAGTGGACTCATATTTTCCAAATGACCAAACACACAGTATTACAAAATCACGTGTCGGTAAAGATGCAATTTAAATGCAAGATCGATGACAGGATTTGAACTGTACAGGATGCAAAAAAAAATTCAATGTTTGAAAGAGTTTGTGGGACTATCACATGATAATTACCATAGACATATATATTGAAAACAAAGTTTGAACAGTTCTTCAGTTATTGCTTCTAAAATGTTTAAAGTAGTTTCAGATTACTCATTACAACTAGCCTTTAAGAGACTTGAGTTTTGGTATAGTATCAAAGAAGACTATTCATAATTATCTGAAAAGGTTATTAAAATTCTTTTTTGACTGCATGTCTGTGAGAGCTGGGTTTTCTTTAGCTACTTCATAAAGAACAACACTACAACTGGTTGAATGTAAAAAGGTAGAAGAATCCAGCTGTTTTCTATTAAGCCAAATTCTGTTTTACAAAAGTGTGTAACAATGCCACTCTTCTTACAGGCTTTACATTTTGTCTTGAAAAATATGGGTATTTTTCAAATATATATATATATGTATAAATATATATATATATATGTATAAATATATATATATAGGTTAACTTATAGTGAGATTATTATAGTTGTTTTAAAATTATTTAATATATAATTCTTTTTATTTTTTCGGTATTGATTTCTAAAACAGTAAAAATATAGATAGACATACCTCACCTAAACAAAAGTTATTTCAATACTTCAATTATTTTCAAACTGTAAATGGGCCCTCCTAATAGCAAAACGTTTGAGAACAACTACTTTTGCCCAAAGTTAAATGCATTGTAGACACTTGAATATACTTACTGATTAAAGATTTGAGGAGTAAAGGCTGGAGAGGTAGTCATGTTTGAGACCATGGAGATAATGTCTGAAACATTTTGTAATTCATAAAGAACTTGGATGAATACAAACCACTGATATATCCAAGGGAATTACTGAATTTAAAATGTCCATGGTGAAGCAGGTAAATGGCAATGACAAAGTCAGGATTTTTTGTAAAATAAAATGTTCCTTATTTCCTTCCTTCCAATTTTTCTTCCTGTGAATTCAGCCAGCTACAATGTTAGCTTATTTATTCTATTATAATATCTTGTATCATTTATTCTTTTCTGGATATAGTATCTCATATCGTGTATTTATTTCATTCATTTGATTAAACCCAGTTCCAAATTGCCTCATGTCTAGTCTGCTAATTTCTTTCTGCTTTCTGTGCAATTAGTTTTTTTTTCTCTTGCAATCCATCCTGAAATCTGCTGACTGATTAAACCACTTCAATCCAGTCTTAGCTCCATTGCCATCACCCCATGAACTCAATCAGATATAAAGAAAACATTAGTGCTAACCATTGGTGAGATGATAAATCTCAAACATCTCAGCATAATAACTGACATAACTCAGCATGATGGCTAAAGGACCCTCTCTGAGCGTATTTTACCCTTTCTCTAAATAAAAACTTCTCTAATTAAAGTTGTTTATTCATTTTGTTTTTAATGTGCCACATCTGTTTTAATCATGGTACCTTTCTTCACAGCGTGTTCTCTAGCCTGAAATGCCCACAGTCTTTGCCTTATCATCTTATACAGATAAAGTGAGAGAATCTTTATAAATAAATTATTAGTATAATACCTGGAACATAATAAGCAGTAAACTGAAGTCAGTCATTTTTCTTATTAATATTATTACTATACTGTAAACTTTTGGAGGAAGAGACTATACCCTTTATCATAGTTGATTCTCCATTGCATAGTAAATGCCTCTCTATGTAATACATTTCACAAAATGTATATGGCTCATAGTAATGATTATCTATATTTTGATAAAGTTTTAAGGAAGGGCCACTCATCTAAGAAATCTGTTCAATAAGTTATATTTTAACATAGTAACCAAAATGAAGTAAAAGAAAAAACTAAAACTCAGGGCACCGTAAAGGGCTAGACATGTAAGCTTACCCAGAAATGTTATGCACCGAGGCAGAGAATCATAAACAATAGTCTAGTAATTGGCAAGAATATCATTAATCAACTTTTTTCCAGGCAAGTAAAGTTAAATCAGAATTCAGTTAACAATCTGTAATGTTTGTGGCAATGAGGATTAGTTAACAATTTATGAAGTTTATGCCATACATTGAGAACCAGGTAATATTGCAATGAGGTTATATTGGCTATTAGGAAGCAGTAACTCAAAAATGAACAGGCTTTGCAGTACAAGTAATTCGCTGGATATTGTGTCTCTGACACTAGAGAGTGAAGCAGCTATAGAAGGAGCCTACTCTGTACTGCACAAGGTCTCCTCATAGAATAGATCATGGAAACAAGCTCCATTTGCTAACATTATAAAGAGAATGAACTTTCCTTGGGAGAAAGTATACACGTGGAGGATCTAAGCAAAGCAGTGCACATGTTAAACTGGCTTAAAGACACAGTGTGTCCCATAAAGGAACAAGAAATTTAATAGCAGGCATCTGCTATTGGAGCTAGTTCCCTGAAAAGAAAAGCAACCAAATTCATTTACAAGATACCTGGGAGAAAAACGTACAGTTTGTTGCTGTTTGATATGAGTGAAAATCCATTTTCTCCTGTTAATCTAACTGGGGAATCATCTGTGTGGCTACATTAGATAGTACATTTCCTGTCTCAAACACCACTCAGATAATTTGAAATATATGTGTGGGAGTGAGGGTATGTTGTGAAGTTGGGGGTCATTTGCAAGTAGTATAAAGATTTCCTAAAGGAAAATTGCTGAAAAATATTTTAAAAATAGAGATCAACTTAAAAACTAGTAGCACCGTTCTCTCTTAAACAAAATAAATGCCATTTGCTAGCAAAACACTTTGAAGGATTATTTTGGTTTTCAAAAGATTACTTCAAAAGTTTGGTCAAAATGGGTTCGTGCTGAGTGACATTAGAAGCAGAATGATTCTACTTAATAAAATAGAGACATTTTAATTTTCTTGGAGATGATCCAGAAAAGGAAGAAGCAAAGAGGAACGACAGAGCAAAAGAACAAGAACCTGAGGAAAATATTTGGCCGGTGAGAAAGTCCCAAGACTACTATACCTTCCCCATGGTTAGCCCAAAATCTATAGTTTAAGACCACCATATACAATCACTTTATGCAAATGACATTTTGTAGAAGTCAAGACAAAGGTACTATATTCCATGTTTGTGTCATTTTCAGATTAAAAAGAGGAAAAGAAAATGTTCATGGGTAAAATTAGGAATTCTGGGAAAGTGGGATTTCAGGACAAGGTATAATAATGAAACATCAAACTCCTAGTGAGCTCCTGTGGGGCATGTGGTAGAGGTATGAGAATTTGAACATTCAACTCTCTGGGGGTGGGTCTTCAAGCCGTTTTATTTAATATGCTAAAGTAAAAGGAAAATTCCTAAAACCAGAGGAATTATAGATACCTAGCCATTGACATCTGGGCTAACATCTGACTTGTATTTAGCTTCAGAAATCAAGGAAATCCAGGATGGTAGAAACCACACCAGCAAGACACAGTGAAACAGGGGTCACCACAGATCAACTTGGTTGCAATATTCCTGCCTGCCTTGGGAGCTAAGTAACTGGAACAAGTTTCTATAATGTGATTAGACTTTCTTAGAATGAGTAATTGTCACAGTTGCTGTTGTGGAAAAGAAATTAATTATATGAGGTAATTAGTTTTCTCTCAGGTATACATAAGCTTATTTTTTTTTGTTTGTAGAAATAAAAATAACAAAAGCAATAATGTTTGTATCTTGATAGACAGTGTGCTGTTTGGGACCAGGATTGTAGATAGAAATGGCGTTGAGGAAATGTGAAACATGAACATGTTTGCCAAACTAAAGCAGTACAGCAAAATGGTAACACAAACACTGTCAAAACATAAGGGGATGACTTTGAAGGGTCAGCTTTATAATTAATATCCCCTTTAGTAGAGCGAAATGCTTTGTAAATACTGTCTGCCTGAATAACAAGATGGGAGTAAGCCAGACAAATGTAGTCATGATTGTACAATTTCAGAGGAAATCACCATCAATAACATGCAAAACGCAATAATTTGGAAGTGTGTTAAATGTGCATATTTAAGTTCTTTGATTTATTTCAACATAGAATTCAATAAGTTCTACCCTGATTATTCAGTATTCGTGTATTCAATGTTCAAAACCAGCAAAAGCAGGAAAATACTGCAGAAGAAGGATCTGAAGTAAAGCACATGTATATTTAGAATATGAAAACAGTAATTTTGCTTTGAAGAAATATGGTAATAGAAAATGAATCAAAGGTGATCTTGATAATATGTTTTGTATAGTGAATACACATGTTAGTTCAAGTCACAAATTCCTTTCTATAAATATTTAGAAAGTACATTGATGTTAATAAACCATTACACTTTAAATATATTTGAAGAAAAGATATTTGAGTAGAAAGAAAATTCGGACATGCAGATTTACATGTCAGCATCAAATTAAAAGTTAATGGCTCTTACAAGTTCAGTGTATATTATATAAAACAAATACTATGTCTCTAACATTGGAACAGAAGGAATGGCACACAGTGTTTACAGAAATATAAAATATGCTTCCTATCCTCATAATATTTTTATAATCTTGGGTACAAGGGAAAGTTAATGAGCAGAAAAATTAAGGTGAGTAATACAAGATGAATCATATTTATATGGAGTTCATTCACATAGTATCTAAATGATTAAGGAAGAGGGTTTTACAGAAGAATGATTTAGGGAGAGATTCACTGGGCTAGTGAGGGAATAGCCAGTCCTTGAAAGATGCACTTCAGGTATAGAGGAGGGAGGATCATCCAGGGGAAGGTAAACATCATCACCAGAGAAAAACAGGCCTCTGTAAGCGGAAGAGAAATTCAGTGAATGCAGTGGGAGGGGAAAGTGGAGAAAAAGTGGATAGCAATGATTATACAAGTCAAATAAAGCATAAAAGCATCAGCTATCCAGAGTACAAATTCAAAAGCTACCACTGATAATAATCAAAATAAAAGAGAAAAGACTGCTGGCTACAGAAACGCTAAAGTGTGAGTAATCTCAGAGATTAATGAAAATGAGATCTGAAATCAGAAACCCTGGGCTCAACCCCTGGCTCTGTTGTTTATTAGCTGTATGACTCTCTGCAAATCACTAAGCCACCCTGAAATTCCTCCACTAATCAAATGGGAATGATATTAATTAATTCATAAGTGGCAAGATTAAGACAGGACAATAGGGCCAGGTACAGTGGCTCATGCCTATAATCCCAGCACTTTGAGAGGCAGAGGTGGGCAGATCACAAGGTCAAGGGTTGAGAGCAGCCTGGCCAATGTGGTGAAACACCATCTCTGCTAAAAATACAAAAATTAACTGGGCATGGTGGCAGGCGCCGGTTGTCCCAGTTACTCAAAAGGCTGAGGCAGGAGAATCACTTGAACCCAGGAGGCAGAGGTTGTAGTGAGCCGAGATTATGCCACTGCACTCCAGCCTGGGCAACAAAGTGAGACTCTGTCTCAAAAAACAAAAAGAAAGAAAGAGAGAGAGAGAGAGAGAGAGAGGAGAGAGAGAGAGAGAGAGAGAAAAGATAGTACAACATTTTTGAGTGATAACACAGTACTTGATATAATACAAACATCTGTTATATAAAGGTCATTGAATGTAAATCTGGAAAAATATTTAGACCTCTGTACAATTTATGTGTGTAGATACGTGTCAGTCTGCATAGTAAAACTATGCAGAGTCATGGCAAGAACATTTCAGACAAAGGGAATAGCAAATGCAAAGGCTATTGCAGGAAAGATTTTAGAGTAAGGAATGAAAAGGAGGCAAACACAGAACATCTATAGTAAGCAAAGGGAACAATGGCTTGAGATGATTAAAGAAGGCTAGTGCCAATCATCTGGACCATGCTCGTGTTTATCCTGTAAAGTGCTGCAGCACCAGGGATGCTAGCATTAAAAAAAAAAAAAAAAAAAAAAAAAACTTGTTCAGAATTTATTTTTCCAAATGCCTATAAAATATTCACTATATTTCAAATAAAGATATGATTAACATATTACAAAATATCAAACAAAGCATAAACTAATGTAACTATAAATGCATTTAACAAATTACAGTTATAATGTAAATTGTGAACAACTACTGATAACTCTGTGCTTTTTTGACTTGAGCCCATTATGTGTGAAGATCACTGAGCTGCCTTTGATGTAACTTCTCCATGTTGGCCCAGGCTTTCCTGCCCTGTTGAGAGGCTTGAAGAGATGTTTAGTTGATCTTTTCCCCTAAGGAAAAGTTATCTTAAGCCTGTGTGTTTTTTTTTTTTTTTTTTAGATGGAGTCTCATTCTGTCACCTAGGCTGGAGTGTATTTTTCTGTCACCCAGGCTGGAGTGCAGTGGTGCATCAGTTCACTGCAACCTCTGTTTCCCAGGTTCAAGCAATTCTCCTGCCTCAGCCTCCTGAGTAGCTGGGATCACAGGCACATGCAACCACATCCAGCTAATTTTTGTATTTTTAGTAGAGACGAGGTTTCACCATGTTGATCAGGCTGGTCTCAAACCCCTGACCTCGTGATCTTCCCGCCTTGGCCTCCCAAAGTGCTGGGATTACAGATGTGAGCCACTGGGCCTGGCCAAGCCCGTGTATCTTTTTGATGGTTCTCTGGAGGGGGGTTGGGATTGCTTTTTCTTGGCCAGCAAATTTAAACCCCTGCTAACACCAGCAAAGCCCAGCTCCTGATTTACCTCTTCTCCTCTCCACCAGACATCTACTTATTTTAGAATATTCTTTTTACATGACTCAACAAAACCTTTTTATTTGGCAGCAGACGGGGGAAGAGAGATAACAAGGTACTGACATGGGTATTGTAAAAGTTATAGAGTAAAGAGAGGCTGGGGGGAACTTGAGATACATGTGTCCTGAATAAGGATAAGAAAGCAGGAAACGGGAGACTAAGAAAAATATAGAGGGCCAAACGTTTGCAGATGAATGACCAAAATACAGATTTTATCAAACTGAAATACCAGTATTTTGACACCTAAAATCCCTTAGTATAATGGAATAATAAAAATGAGTGTTGAAATCCCAATAGAGATGGAGAAAAGTGACAGCATTGTAAGAACATGAAAAGGAAACAAGGACAATTCTGAGTTTTTTCCTTGAACAGAAACAGGTGGGCCATTTACTAAAGGGTGAAGACTGGGAGAGTATGAATTTTGGGAGAAAAATTAGGAGCTCCATTTTGAACATCTTAAATTTGTAATTCCTCTATGCAGAGGTTGCTTAGGTGGTTGGATATATAAGTCTGGAGTCTCTGGAAGTCAGCGATGGAAAGCTACACAAAGTTGACTCTTTTCAAGACATCTCTGACTTTAAAGCCGTGGAACCAGATGAGATTCCCTAGAGAGGGGCTAGTAAGTGAGTAACAGTAGAAGTTTCCATAAAACCTGAGGATAAGGTTAAACAATGTCTGGGGAAAGAGCAGACATAACAACTAACTCAAGAACAAATGCCAGCAACGTAGAAAGCAAGCCAGCAGAGTATAAGTCAGGAAACCGAGAGAAAGAAATGACCTAAAACTGAGGAAACCATCAGTGTATCAAATGCTGCAATGATGACAAATATGTAAGATGGAGACATAGCCATTTGAGTGTGATAACATGGGAAGAAGCCAAGCTGGAGTTAGGAGAGTAAAACAGGTGTAAAGAACTCTACAGGATGAGTAGAGGAAATTCCCCATAAAAATTCTCTGTTGAAGGGCACAACAAAATTAGAAAAAAAGAAAGAAAAGGGAAAAAAGGTACAAAGACATGAGAGTAACTTAGGGGAATGTAAAATTAATATCATGTAAATACTTTTATTTTGTATTTTCTTTGTAAATTTGAAGTAGAACAAGATCATATTTCAAAAGCAGAAGAGTTGTTTTCAGAGGAACTGTAGGAGAAGAATGGAAAGAATTTAAGGAGGTGAATGCAGAGGTCTGAGTAAGAAATGATGGTGGTTGGACCAACATGGTAACAGAGGATGTGGAGCTTAATTGTCAGCTTCTGAATGTATGTTAAAGTTAGAAGCAACAATGTTTTTCGATGGTTTGCCAATGCAATATGAGAAATAAAAGGGGAGGCAAT
This sequence comes from Cebus imitator, assembly GCF_001604975.1. Lineage (NCBI taxonomy): Eukaryota > Metazoa > Chordata > Mammalia > Primates > Cebidae > Cebus > Cebus imitator. The sequence goes on from NW_016107497.1 coordinate 2,107,108, forward strand.
GGTAATAGAGATGACAACTCCTAGAATATGACAACATAGGCTTTCAACAAATCAATTTTTATAAAGAATGTGTAAATAAATGGCCTTTCCCACCAAGACTGGCTTTTACAATTAGCTTAGATACCTCTCTAACTTTTGGCCCTGGATTTCCCTCTTCTGATGGGGAGTGTTTTCTTTCCTTGATTATAACCCTATAATCCAAATGCGTATTTTAGCTGTTTATGGATTAAGAGCATAAAGATTTTTGATACTCTCTTGTAATAGCCCCTTGATTGCTAGAATGCCTGAAGGATACATAATACAAATAAAGAAATAACAACAACTCTATGTTCCAGGCCAACAAAGCACATAAGACATAAAAATTGAATGTAAACTCTTGTCACTTTTATGAAAGGAACTGTCAGTTGTTCACTGATTCTGTAAATGATTCTGTCACACACTGGGGACCCCTGTCAGTGCAATTTCACCATTTAACTGCCTTTATTAAAAGTAGATATCATCATGTGGCCACAAAAGCGTTCTATGATAGAATGGTATTTTTTTCTTACTCTTACCTTCACTTTCTTCATCATAGAAAAGTGTTGTGTTTCTATGGTTGCAGGAACTAATTAATTCTATATTAAGCAGATTTAATAATAGAAAATACATTTTAGGTATTGAAACAAAGTTAGTGTTTTAACAAATTTTAGATTGCTCTGTTCTTCCCATCAATAAAATCCCACCATGTAAAAGCTATTCCTGTATTATTGTTGCAACCCCTCCTTCATCTATGTTTACAGAGGATCTGGACCAGAATGCATAACTTCTGCTAGATCCCCATGATTTGGATTATGTCCATCTTTACCTCTGAGTGTTTTTCAGAATCTCTTTCCTATTCCCAGTATAATGCCAAGATAAGATAAATCACTGGAATGTGCCAGTTATCTTAATATATGCCTTTGCCAGAGGTAAGCAGGATGAAGAGTGTCCTCTCTTTTATATACAGAGATTGCAGGAGTTGTTAGGGATTTTTCCCTTTTTAGAATTGGTGCACTTTAACTGGGATGTTCCATAGACGTATCTGATGATTACAATTACTACACAGGCCTGATTGTTGGTCTACCTACAATTGTCTCTATTTTTCATGCATCATCTATCCAGTATTGTCATACTTTTTAATGGATTCAGCAGTTAGTGTTGCTTTATTGTGAAGAAGCATTTTAGTCTCAACCTTACGTGACCTAGCCTTGTCTACCCTTCTATCACTGCAGAAAGTAGTGTTTATTTGCTATAAGCAGTTTTGCTGAGTGGAGCGCTTTGGCTGGTAGGTTTTTCCATTAAGTGAAGTAGTGTGAAAAGCTGCAGCTAATGCAGACAAGTGAGGCTTTAACACTCTGCCCGTCTGGGGGATGTTGCTGGTATCTGGACAAAGCGTATACTCAGAAGGTAGCCTTGGTCCGTTTCTTTGTGTTTAGACCATCGTGTCAGCTCAATTCATAGCATGCAGTTGTTCTTCACCTATGCACTGTTAAGAAGGGCAGTGTACTTTAGGAGCAGGGAAAGGTTAACTATTAGAATCAACTCAACATGTATTGGGATACAGTGGGATTTGAGGTTCGCTCTGGCCAGTTCTATCAATATGAGCTCTTAACTTGGAGTGCAACTGTGAAAAGAAGTGCTTTAGCCACAACGCAATAGGTAGCATCAGTTTTGCCCTGCACAAAACTGCAGGTGGTTAACGATGGTTTGCCGCACTGCTGTTAATGGTGCCGCTTTAGATCAGTGCAACCCGGTAGGTGGTAGCATTTAAACTCAGCACAATAATGTAAAAGGTGGTGTTTTTATCTCATTCAGAAGGACTCCGGTGTGGTAATCCTCACTTTCTAGTTGATTTTTGATGGGACACATAGGTGATAACATGGACAATTTCCATTGTTATTTTCATCAAGTCGCAGGTCATTAAATATAATATTAAGTGAAATAAGCCAGGTACAGAATGACACACACCGCATGATCTCACTCATATGTAGAATCAATTAGTTGATTTCATGGAAGTAGAGAGTAGAATAGTGGTTACCAGAGGCTGGGAGGTTGGGGGACAAGGAAAGGGTGATCAGTAGGTACAAAGTTAGTTAGGTGGATGAATTTTGGTGTTCTGTTTCACATTACTGGAGACTGTAGCAAAGAACAATGTACTGTGTATTTCAAGACAGCTAGAAGATTTTAACTGTTGCCACCAAAAAAAAGGGGGGGGGATCGATATGATGATTATACCAATTTGATAATTATACTTTATCTACATGCATTGAAAGATCACAGTGTACCACATAAATATGTACAATTATCATGTGTCAATTATATATTAAACAATCAGAAATAAAATAAGGGAAAATATTTGTAGGTGTTTCCTTAATACTGTACTGATGATTTCCTTACCTATGTCTTTGTTTTAAAATAAGTGGACTTAATATGAAAATATTCTAAACCTCTCAAGCATGTCTCTTTTAAACAAGTATTTACTTGAAATATTAGTAAAAATAATAAAGTGCAATATTAAAAAGCAGTTTGTGGAAAAGCAAAATTAAATATGTCACAGGAATCAGGAGCGTATAAGATGTAAAGCACACAGTATATGTACGAATTACCAATATTTTTCTCTAATACCTTATTCTAAATAAAGAATAACTAACAATACAGAGGCTTTGTCCACAATGCTATGAATTACAATTTTTATAATGCAGAAACTTCACTGAATTCCTCCTTCTGCCATATATATATGACTATATATACTATTAGTGCAAGAAACTTGTGATTTTTATAATTAAATCAATAAATATTGAACTTTAGTAGGGTACACCAAATTTGCAGTTCAACAAGATTCCCCTGATTCAAGACACACTTTAAAATTTGAGGATTACTGTTCCAAGAGACCCAAATAATCTTTTCGGTCTTGCCTTGGTAAAGATACTTTGCAAGGCTCAGGCATCATGACCTAAATTAAAGCTTTTGCAGGATATGTCAGGAAGACCATTACTAAATTTTAGAGCCACTTGAGAACTTCGCTAAAAATTACAGAGATTGTTTACTTTGTGGCTGAGAAATGTCATCCTTTACCAAAAGATACGATTAGGATATTATGAGCTTAAGTAACCTGGAATCCTACTGAAGAAACTGAATTCAGTCACTGACTATCCTACTAATAGCATAGTAAAAGCAAGGAGGTCTTCTGGAAACTCCAAAGGCAATATAGATTTTTATTCATAGACATGCAATATGAGCAAACGATCGCAGCAAACTACTAAGGTCTACTATATATATATATATATATATATATATATATGTATGTATGTATATATATAAATGCGTTTTAGGTTTTGGGGTACATGAGAAGAACATGCAAAATTGTTGCATAGGTACATACATGGCAACGTAGTTTGCTGCCTTCCTCCCCATCACCTATATCTGGCATTTCTCCCCGTGTTATTTTTTAAGCATCTCATAAACACCCGCTAAAAATCACAGATTTAGGGAAAAGCCCATAAACCTCATAAAGAAGGCTGAAGCAAATTATCTTTTTTTTTTTTTTTTGAGCATTCTGAAGACATTTATTCACAGTGGAGAAGTAGTCAGTCAATGGAGGTTTAGGTAAAATTATTGGTGGCAGATTCTTCCTTGCTGTCACAGTGAAAAAAGGGCTAACGAGAAGGAGGGACTGTCTTTTTGAAGTAAGTCCTGGAAAATGAAGCTATTGACTAGCTGATAATGCCAAAGGCTGGCCTTGTTTATCTTCAGTTGGGGAGAAAGAGAGAGAACCGTCCAGTTGCAAGCTGGGTATGAAGGTATCTCGTCGCATTGGGCTGTTGGAGATACACAACCTTGTGTATGCTTTTGTGGACATTTTGGTGCTTTCTTTTGTAATGCTTTTTGTTATTGCATTTTAGGTTTTGGAGTACATGTGAAGAAAATGTAAGATGGTTGCATAGGTACACACATGGCAGTGTGGTTTGCTGCCTTCCTCCCCATCACCTATATCTGGCATTTCTCCCCATGTTATCCTTCCCCAACTCCCCATCCCCCACTGTCCCTCTTCTGTCCCCCCCCACAGACCCCAGGGTGTGATACTACCCTTCCTGTGACCATGTCTTCTCCTTGTTCAACACCCGCCTATGAGTGAGAACATGCGGTATTTGATTTTCTGTTCTTGTGTCAGTTTGCTGAGAATGATGGTTTCCAGGTTCATCCATGTCCCTACAAAGGACATGAACTCATCGTTTTTGATGGCTGCATACTATCTTAAAGGAATGTTGTCCTATATGTCTCTGTTTCAGAATTAAAATTAACATAGACTATCTATTGTATACTTGGTACCATTACATAAACCTATGGGAGGGAAAAATGTTCAGATTGAATTGTTTGTGTTGGCAGAAAGCCAATTCTGTTTTTAAAATTTGCACTACTGGGATACTTGAAGTTGAATGAACTATAAAGGGAATTCTCTTTGCCAGGCTGTAAAACTAAAGATGTCCATCAGGCTGAAAGATTCAAAATTTTATAAATAGACAATAACAATCACAATCAATTGTATTGGGTTGAAATGGGCATATGTATAAAACTAATATGCTTGAAAAATGATGACCCATTCTGGTATTAGTAATCCTGTTATACATGAGAAATTTTCTTCAACCAATGATTAGCAAGAAAAATAATCAGCACTTAGTTTTTGAGATGTTTTATTTACACATATAACTTTTTAGAAACTATCTATAGTATTCGTTTTCAGATCTCAACTTCTTGATGAGTTAGAGTTAAGAAATAGTTTCTGATCCAGAAGACTCTCCTACTGTTGTTCTAAGAGGATCTATAAACAATATATATCATGTGATCCATTTGAGTAACAAATGTAATTGAATATTTACCACCAGATATAAGCAAATATAAAGCTGGAGTTGTATGAAATGTTCTTGGTTCTGAAGTCTCAGCATGCTTCACCTAAGTGATTCTTTCCCAATCAGTTAAATTCAATCCACCTTGATTTTTTTCTCAATTACTTCAGGTTTGAATAGTCTCAAGCAGAATAGAGAGTAGAAAAATTAAGCTATTTTTAACTCTTCTCGTTTCTGTTGCACATTCTAAACTCCCAAAGTATTTCAAGCCCATCCAAAAAAGATTAGTGAGGGGAGCTTGAAAGGAGTGGAGACTGTTGATGTTTAAGGCCCTCTGAAAAATAACTACAGGTTGTTTCTTTCGTTTGTGTTCAATTCTTTACTGGCTCTGACTGCCAGTGTATTTACCCAGCTTGTTTTCCGGTCTGGTTATATCTAGTTGTTTAATTTTAGGTCCTCTGTTTTCTCAGATCTCTTATACTAACGCTTTTATGTGGCACATTAAGTGTTCCTCCAGTGCCCAGCTGGCCACGTCCTTCGTAACCTCATGGTACCAAGAATTCTACAGAGAAATGATTACTTCTCCCTCACATCTCCAATGAGTAGTCTGCCCCACAGCTTTCTCAGGGATATTTCACTTCTGGATGCCTTCTTGGGGTGGGGCAATGAAGTGGCAGGCTTATTAATGCCATAGCATCTCCTTGGTTCTTTGGGCATCTGGGAAGCCCAGGGCTTCCTTCCCAGGCCGCAGCAGCTCCACAGAAATAGTAAGCCTTCCTTGTTACCTTCCTTCTTGTAATACCGCTCTGCATCCCTTTTTGGCCTTTACCACAATTCTGAGCCACTAGGATGTGTCCAGAGATTCTGTTGGTTGGAACATTTCATTTAGGGAATATGATACCAGTTTCCTTTACTTGCAAATATCCCTACATATTGTGGGGAGATATATCAAGAATAACATTTTAGATACCCCAGTTATTGCTCTCTAAAACTCTATTCATGCTACCCGCTTCTCCAGGCCCTACCCTTTTCCCCCTCCCCTCCCCTCCTTCTCTCCTTTTCTTTCTCTCTCTTTCCTTCTTTCTTTCTCTTTCTTTCTTTCTTTCTTTCTTTCTTTCTTTCTTTCTTTCTTTCTTTCTTTCTTTCTTTTTCTTTCTTTCTTCTTTCTTTCTTTCTTTCTTTCTTTCTTTCTTTCTTTCTTTCTTTCTTTCTTTCTTTCTTTCTTTCTCTTTCTCTCTCTCTCTTTCTTTCTTTCTCTTTCTTTCCTTTCTTTTCTTTCTCTCTCTCTCTCTCTCTCTCTCCCCCCTCTCTCTCTTTCTTTCCTTTTTCTCTCTTTCTTTCACGGCAGAAGCCTTTTGCCTCCTTAATACCTAAAAGGAAGATTTTAAAAGTTTGCCCTTTGGAAAGGTACTTCTTTTTCATTTAGGATTCAAAAGGCAGCTTTTTTTCCCTCAGATGTGAACTAACAATCCAGCACTTCCAGTTTAGCACTCAGATGGGAAGGTGCCGGTGATAGGCAAGGGAAGCAGGAAAGGGCATATGTAGGTGATATTTCACATCATCACATTATATTTGACCATAAACTATTGTTAATATTACTGTGGAACTTTAAGACTTTTACATTAGGGAACAATTTATATTTTAATATGCAGGAATAACACCATTTTCACTGACAACCAATGACATATTTTATTTTAATCTATGATAAATGTTAAAGTCAATTTAAGAAATACTGTAAAGCTCAAAATTATGCCTATGATATATATATCTTTAATAATGCCATTTATTAATGAGATAAGATTATGAGTATATGATATGAGAGCTAACATTTAAGAAAATTAAAATTATAAGTCATAATGTCACTTTTTAAAGTTGATTTTTAAAATACTATAGATACATGGTTAATTGATTTCAAAGCAGCAAAATATGGTATCCTCATAATATATACCATGTCTAAAAATTACCTGTAAATCTCAATTGATTACTTGGAGGTTTTTTGTTTGTGTTTTTGTTTTTTAGATAAAATAAGACATCTACATTCTGGGGCATTGAGGAAATTGGATTCTATAAAATAACTATAGGAAACCTCTTTAAAAATTTTGAGTTTTTAAAAAATGTCTCTACCTTTCATAGGTTGCTTATTGACACAGCTTGAGAAGAGAACAGTTTTCTGAGAGTTTTTTTTTTTAACATTGATGTAGCCATTTAAGAAATGGATTTTAACCTGTTATTGATTTGTCTATTATTTTACATATCATATCTGTAAGATTTTATAAGAAATCAAACATCCTTTAAGATTCCAGTTGCCTGCCAAGTAACTTGTCATTCCGATATTGTTTTGGTGTTATTTCCAAATAGTGTTTTAGGCTAAAGGGCACAGATATTATTACATTATGTATTTTAAAGTAAAGAAACATGTGTTATTCTAATTAAATGCAAAACATTTTAATCACATATTAATCTCCCTTCCTCCCAAAATACCAAGGTTAATATGTTCACATCCAGACTAAGTTCTTTGTGCAAATGTTCCTTACAATCTTTGGGTGGCCATGGTCAATGCATCAGTCACATAATAAGAATTTATTGATTGCTTACAACATATTGAGTGATGTAGTATTTGATTTATTAGGCACAGACACTTTGTCGGAAGCTTAAAATCCATATGGGAAAATGACAGATTTACAAAAAGACATTTAAAAATCAATACAACTAGATCATTAATATTTAATATATTATACATAAAAGCTGCAGGAATGTGGAGAAAGGAAACTATATAGGGGACATCTTCTTTAAAAGTAAAGCGATAAAAAACCTTTCCTGAAGATGGCAGGACAGAGGTTTACTTTTAAGAACTGATACTGTTGTGTCCAGATGTTTTAATGGTGCTGGAGAGGATGTGAAGAAATAGGAACACCCTTACACAGTTGGTGGGAGTGTAAATTCGTTCAACCATTGTGGAAGACAGTGTGGTGATTTCTCAAATGTCTAGAAATAGAAATTCCATTTGACCCAGCAATCCCATTACTGGATATATACCCAAAGGATTGTAAATCATTCTGTTATAAAGACACATGCACACATATGTTCATTGTGGTACTGTTTACAATAGCAAAGACCTGAAACCAACCCAAATGCCCATCAATGATAAACTGGACAAAGACAATGTGGCACATATACACCATGGAATACTATGCAGCCATGAAAAATGATGAGTTCATGTCTTTTGTAGACATGAACTTTTGGGACATGAATGAATCTGGCAACGATCATTCTCAGCAAATGGATAAAAGAACAGAAAACCAGACACCACATGTTCTCGCTCATAGGCAGGTGTTGAACAATAAGAACACCTGGGCACAGGGAGGGGAACATCACACACTGGGGTGTGTTGGAGGTTGGGGGCCTAGAGGAGGGACAGCGGGGGCGGGGAGGTTGGGGAGGGATAATACTGGAAGAAATGCCTGATGTAGGTGATGATGAGATGGAGGCAGCAAACCACCATGGCATGTGTGTACCTATGCAGCAATCCTGCAAGATCTGGACATGTACCTCAGAACTTAAAGTACAATAAAAAAAATTAAAATAGAAAAAAAGAGTGAGAAAAAAATCCTACTGGAAAAAAAAAACTGATAGTAGAATAAAAAGAAATGAGTTAAAGGGTTCAAACAAAGGAGGAGGAATAAATTATAAATTCAGTCTTTGATAACAGAGTAAAATGACTACACTTAACAAAAATGTGTTTTACTTGGGTGATGGACACCCTGAGTACCCTGACTTTTTAATTACTATGCATTATATACATGTAACAAAATTCCTCTTGTACCCCATAATTTTGCACAAATGAAGAAAAAATTAATACGAAAATACATATTTTCTCTAAATTTAAACATGGCAACCAATTACTTGCTATGTGAGCAAAATAAGATCAGCATAGAAAGCTCATGTTCCCTGCTGAAATAGGATGTTGTGAGCTAATTCAGCTTACCAGAAAATTAATGTGACACATTTAATTATTTGCATTATCATTATTTTACTTCATGTTAATTGGGTATAGATTGTAATGGACAAGGGAAAGGACAAGTACTAACTCTGCCCACTTTCAACTGCTGCCTGAGTACATCTAGGCTAAGAATACAGTGACCCTGAATTCACCCCAGTTTCCCAGGGCAAACTGCCTCTCTTTACCCCCAGAATGAGTCCTGGACTCTCGAGGATTGGGGCACTATACTCTGAAGTTCTCAGCCAGCCCTCTGCAAATTTAATGTCAGCTCAATAGGAATATGGGTAGGAGCCAGATTTTTCAATCAATTTTTACACTAGGTTATCCACCAGTGTTGAAGCACCTATCTCATTTACAGTAAGATTATTCACCTCATCAGAAACATGGATAAAAATAAAACATCACTGGCTGAGCGTGATAGGTCACGCCTATATTTCTAGCACTTCGAGAACCCAAGGCGGGTGGATCACAAGTTCAAGAGACCAAGACCATCCTGGTCAACACAGGGAAACCCTGTCTCTACTCGAAATAGAAAATTGGCCGGGCATGGTGGCATATGCCTGTAGTCCCAGCTACTCAGGAGGCTGAGGCAGGAGAATCTCTTGAACCTGGGAGGCAGAGGTTGTGGTGAGCCAAGGTCACGCCACTGCTCTCCAGCCTGGTGACAGAGCAAGACTCTGTCTCAAAATAAATAAATAAATAAAATTAAAATAAAAAATAAAACATCACATAAGATGTAGAAAATCAGGTTAGAGTTTTTATGCTGTACCTCATCTCACTATGATGCCTCATGAAATGTGAGATTAAATGTACTCAATGAGAAAGGCTTCACTTGGGAATAAGTTATGTTCTCCAATGAGGAATTTTAGTTTCTCCTTTCATAAAGGTTAAAATATTCTGTTTAACATGGAAATGAAAAGCAAATGAACAAATAGGATGACATTTTCAAGAAGCTCAAAGGTATTTTAGATCCAGTTGATCATTGTTATTTACTAAGCATCTCTTCACTGAATTTTGTCGATCTAGAGCTTCTATTGTATTAAGCAGCATTTATATCTACTGCAAAGGTAATTGGCCTAGGGCCCTTGCATCCATGTATTGTCTCAAATATTTATTTACTTTTTGTGTTTGGTTGTCCCTTCTACTAAACAGCAAGGATTACATATATCTTATTTCCCATTTTATCTCCAAAGTTTGGAACTTGGAAGGGTTTTAATAAATATTTGTTAAACAAATTTCTGATTTCATCTGCCATCACCCTAAAAATTATTTCCAAATTACAACAAATATGACTTAATTTGATCTTTACCCAATATATTAAAAGTGAAACTCATCACTTCTTACATTTTCTACTTTACAACCTCAAAAAACAGAGGCTTTGTCCTTTCTGAGGGTTCTGTCTTCCCTTCTAAGTTCACTGATTATGTCATCAAGCTTTACGTTTTTGTTCCTCTGGTTCTCTTGGTAGACCTCCTTTTCTTTCTACCTACTAGTCCTAGACGTTAACGCTTCCTGTTAATATTTGTCATCCTTCAAGTCTCTTCTAAACATTAATAATAGAAAAGATCCTTAAATCACATCTTCTAAACGCTGCTTAGAAATATCCCTTGAGAGTAAAAAAATAATCTAAATTTACTTGATATTCAAAGTACTCCATAGAGATTTCCACCACAACCTCCTCAAATTTATTATACCTAAACTTTTTGACAAAGTAAACTTTACCAAACAACCACTTTGTATTTTTCCTTCTTTGATGACACTACACCCTAAGAGTTTTTTGCCTTAAGTCTCATCCTGCTCTGAAAGTAATCAATCCCACCTACTCTTTGTTCTTCATCACCCAGTAGAGTGCTGGCTTCCTCTTTGAATCCTGTGCTGCTTACTTTCTGAGACAGCCACCTGGCAACTAGCCATGAAAGGCTGTGTTTGCTTTTCTACATTTAGATGTACATGTCACACTTCTGCACATAAAGTTACTTTGCTCAATAGTAGAGACTATGCGATATATCTTTTTAATCATATCACTTTACAGATTAGCTTGTATCTACAAAATGCATAACCATTTTACCTATATACTAATAAATGTTTTAAATATTACATATAAAAAGATACACATACATATATAATAACTGTATTATAGAAATTCCAAATTCATCAGATGAAGTACAAGTTCTTAAGAATCTGGTAAGAGACACAAATCATGTGGATAACTGAAGCATCGCAGACAAAATAGTTACCATGAGATAGAGACAACTTTTTATATGAAAATATAATATGTATACATATTATATGTGGGGGATCTAATTTTGTATATTCTAGTTTCTATTTTGATTATTGAACAATATTAATCACAAGATAAAAATATTTTTGGTGGAGAATAGAAATAGATTTGGTTGGTAGAAATAGTACTTGTTAATTTAGTGAATTCAGAGGAGATATTAAAGAGGAAAGTGCAGTGTTTACATTAATATGAACTCAGGTGATCAGTGAGCCAAGAACACAGCTGAAGAGCCAATAAAAGGAGCAGAAGTTTAATTGATGATTGTACTGATCAGGCACAGTTTTGGCTACTTCAATTGAGAGCACCATCCGTATATTAATATAATAAAAAACATATCAAAATGAACTATAGCCATTTAAGGAAAAACAACACATGGCTTAGCTCGTACTACTTCATGGGAAGATCTATGGAGGAGTTTGGGCAATGTAAAAACATATGTATCAAAAGATCACAGTGTTTGTGAACTCAAAACTTTTATACTGCAAATCTCTTCTAAACCTATTGTGTCGTCTGCTGAAAGTATCGTAATGTTCAATAAAATGTTTACTATGTGTTGTCCGACCAATGCTGCATAGTAGGAATTGGAAGTTCTTTTGGTTACCGGCAAATGCTATAGCCTACTCCCTTCTTTGCTTGTCCAGGAAACTGATGTCGGGTGGAATGGTCAGGTCTACAAAATAGTTAAGATTAGACTAGGTAGTAAGGGCAATGCATAGGTCGAATTGTATCTTCTAAGGAAAAATATGTTGAACTTCTAATCTCCCTGCTCAGAATGTGACTTATTTGGAGATCGGGCCTTTGCAGAGGTAATCAATGTAAAATGAGTTGACGAGATTGGGGCCTAATCCAGTAACCCTGGTTTCCTTGTAAGAAGAGAAAATTAGTACACAAAAACATATATAGAGAGAGCAAAGATGATATAGAGAGATGCGGGGAGAAGAAGATAGTCATCTACAAGCCAAGTAGATAAGCCCAAGACAGATTCTGTCCTCAGAGCCTCCAGAACCGTGAGATGCTAAACTTGTATTGCTTAAACCGCCCTATTTGTGGTCCTCTGTTACACTAGCCCTAGTCAGCTATTATAGGCAGTAAACTTACTCACCTAGCTTTCCATTTTTCTAGTTCACATATGTATGTAGATTATTATGACAAGGACAATGTGTGTCTACATGAGTTCTAAGTCTCAATAGCTATGAATATTCATTAAGTGGAGATCCCAGAACTGTAGGAGTATTGAAATCTTGCAATGGACATAGACCTGGCAATCTGCTTTATCAAAATTAATTTCAACACTTATTCTCCTTTCTCATTGATAAATATGCAACCTTTTTTCTTAAACTTGTCCTTTGCCTTTGTATGCCAGTTTCACACGACTATTCACAAATGTCTCCCTTTCTTCGCAAATGACATGGGTATGACAGATGATGCATATATCTTAGAATGGACTTTTTGGATTAATGAATAAAAATCCAGTTAGAATTCAAATTTTTATTCTCTTGCCTTGTGCTTATTGATACCTAAGGTTGTTAAAACTTGTGTTAAAATACTGATGTCTATCTGCTGGACAGCTTTTCATTATGACTTCATAGACTGGCATTTTTCCCCCTAATGTGCTCAGCTATTCATAAAAAAAAATAAAGATATGTGGAAAATTTGTAGAAAGGAAGCATCAAAGTATACAGCAACATTTAAGGGAAATACATATAGCTGCTTTTGTTTCAATAGAAACATTTTTTTCAATCAGAAGTTGAAAAAAATAAGTCCTCCTGGAAATATTAAGAATATATTTGTGTGTGAGATTCTGGTGAAGAAATTTTAGTCAATGCACTTAAAATATAATTTTTGAATACTTTTGTGAAAGGAAGTATTTTGGATACACAACTCTGTATAGACTTAGGTACCAAAAGGTACTAAATATTCCAGAAATACTGATTTCTGGTAGGCTGTCCATGACTTCACTGTATGTATACCTGTAATTTCCCTACTGTACCAAGATACCACGTTTATCCCTTAGGTTTTCTGCATCTAGTTGTGGAATTATGCTTGAAGAGTACTGATAATCATGTATTTTTAGCAACTAATTATATTTCACGGTGTTTAATCCGGGATTTGTGATTGTTCAGTCATCATTCAACACTGTCTCCGGCAGTGATGGTATGTGACTTTGCTAAAGAAAGGAGAGCTCAGTAGTCCAGGAATGCTGACAAGATTATGCAAGATTCTAAACTATCAACATAATGTTAAAGCAAAGTAAAATATGAATATCACTATTAAAAAGTCTAACCAAATTAAGCACCTAAGGAAAGCGTGTCAAAACAAACAAACAAACAAACAAAAAACAGTTGTGCATTATCTTCAATTATGCCAGGCACCATAAAGAGGTACCAGGCACTACGTATAGTGTTCACATGTGTTACCTTATTCAATCCTTAGAACATGTTTATAAGGTAAATTGCACTGTTAATCATTTTAATACAAATGAAGAAATTGAGATTTGGATACTTGTTCATTGCCACAAAGTTCTATGGTAGAGCTTTGTCAGTCTAGTTCTAAAGTAGAAACACTTAACTGCTTTCTACTGTGTGCAAAACGTTTAGCATAATGTCTGACACACAGAAGCTTTAAGCAAACAGTAAGTCCTTTTTTCCCAACTAACTAAAATATTAAGACTGTGGGGCGTCTATCAATGACTTCTCTAATCTGTCAATAGGAAAATATCACTGATCTAATGAACTATTTGAGTCTGTCCCTGATGCATCCTACTCTTTGTATTTGGTGTTGTTTCTCACTCAGGTATAGATTCTCAGTCCCACATGAGCATTTAAGACCAGGACTAGACATAACATGATGAGAAATAATGGGATCCAAATGGTGAATTTATAAAAGAAGGTAGATATGGATCTTAGAACATATTTTGTTTTCCAGACAGTGCTTAAATCAGATTCAAAGAGGTAAAATTAGTATGTAAGAAGTGGAACTATTACGTAGTGAGATGGATCTCTGTGAGAGAGGACGGTGACATTTACATGATTATCAGGTGAAAGCAAAGCTTAGTTTCAGTGCAAACAAGAAAATAACTAGAAGGGAACATGTGAAGAACATGTGACGTTAAACAGCAGGGATTTCAGTGGCTATATGTTGGGAAATAATGAAAGTTAGATAGATAGCTATGATGAAAGGCAGCAAGCTTAGTTTAGATTGTTTTCATTCAATATTCCTAATAATGGGAGCAAGTTTGAGAGATTTCCCCAAGGTAAGCATATAGCAGGGATGGAAGAAGCAATAATTTCAGAAACAAAAGAGAAATACTTGTTAAAGAGAGCAATGAATAAGCAGGAATTTGTACTCAGAAAAAAGCAGGGAGTAGACACACAATCCTAAATACACAAGTTTGTGTGCACACAAAAGGAAATGATTGAAGCTGCTTACTAATGTGGTTGAGTCTTTATGGTATTTTTCACTCAAGGTGATGGTGAATGATCAAAAAGTAAAGCTCTTCATTCCCCTTTTTAACACAATGCAAATGATTTTAAATCTGTGTTTTCAAGGTACCAACAAAGACAGCTTAGGTTGTCATTTTCCTATAGATGCTGCTGTAAATTCATACATCAGAAAGTTTATTTGAATAATTACCTATTGTCCACATTCTTATCACAGGAGTTTCCTAACCCATAATAACTACATCAGAAGAATACTGACCTACAGCATAGTGCATTTCAATAGTGTAGTCAGCTACAGATACATTTCAAAAGCTGTTCAAACCCACCAGTATTTAGAGATTCCCCAAAACAGATATAATTCATCTGAGTAAAATATATACAGCTGTAATTTATCAGGTTGACTCATGAGAGATAAATCTTGCTAAAGACATACAATTAATCACAATCCTTCCCGTATTTATCTGGCAGCTTAGAAAAGTTAAATGCAAAATAAAAGTCAGTTCAAATTCTCTAAGTTGCTTTAATAGAGTCTGTGATTGAGTAAAGATACAAAGGAAAATGGATTTGTGTTCCATTTAAACTATATTTAAATCAGTAGTCCTATTCAATAGCTATGAATTTACCAATTTCAACTTTTTCATGATTCATGTGTATTATTGTCAACATAAGTAATTGAGAAAGGTGGATGGAGGAATGCACAATCTTCACTACAAAGAGATAATATACTTTCTTTTTGCATCCTTATAATAGCTTCATTTGACCAGGAAACAAAATTACATATGGAAAATTTGCCCTTATCAGCAAATTGTCTAGAGTGGCAGTTTTATACTTTTGAATAACTTTAAGAAAGGTCTTTGAGAATAGTACCTGAATATGAATAATATAATTCTATATTCCTACAATGAAAGAGGTACTTTATGGAATTTATTCCATATGGGAGAGTAAAAAGCAGAGTTAACCGGTGTTGTCATCCATACTCACAATTTCATTCTGTATTTTTCAAGGGCTCATTAGAGCCACACACACAAAAAAGATAAATAACATTACTAAGCAACTAATATGTAGAAGGCACTTGCACTCATAGTTTCTGAGTCTTTATAGTAACGCCATGGGGTACATCATGTTATTTAGACCATTCCTATGAGGAAACTGAGACTCATAATTGTTCAATAGAATTTTCAAAATCAGTACGCTACTATATTGCAAAATCTGACCAGGTTTTCTGATCTGAAGACTGGTGTAATTTCTACTTGAGCAAGTTGCAGTAGAAAGTCAATGGGTTTTTGGAGGTTGGGATCAGATGAACCTGTTTGAAAGGTTGTCTCACATCACCTGTGGAGCTAAGGCTTATTCTCTTCATCCTTCTGATCCCATCTTCCTATTAGGCAATTTAGATGGAGTAGGTAAAAAGTTTTTATAAAAGCTTAAAAATTACAGCACCTGTAATATGTAAACACCCTATTGAATTTCTTTCTTAGTATATTGAATATCTATTATAGTACAGTCATTAAATTCATATTGTCTTCTTTAGGCTTTTTAAAAACTTCTGATCGGGAAGATTCACGGTCTTTCATGAATCAGTAATGTAGGAGCCTGAGCTCTCAAAAGCTGCCTTTACAAAGTGAAAGGTACTCCTTATTTTCTCAGAACACAGGCATTATAATTTATTAATCTTTTTAACTGCACTTTATGCATTCGGGAACTCATTCCTTCTTTCATATAACATTTCATATGATTCCGTCTTTCAACTATTTATTATTCTTTATTTGAAAGGCACTGTGCCAGAAAACAGCGATTCAAAATGCATTAAGACAAAATTCTGGGCTTGAAGATGTCAACAGTCTTGCAAAGTGAAGCTGATACACAAGTAGACAGATGAGTGGTAGAAAGAGGAGCAGGCAGAGAACTGGGAGCACTGGACCCAGAGACAAGAACTGAGGTGAGACAGCCAATGCAAGTGTGGAGCCCAGGGAATTGGCAAGTTTCAGAGCCAGTTACTCTCCAGGAAGTTTGAAAGCCAAATGGAAAAGTAGAGCCAGATTTCTGGCTCAAGGTCTTTCGTCCACAACCATCATGCTCACAGGCACCTTCAATCAGAAAAGAAATAAGCCTAACAAGGATACTGTGGTGAGGCTTTGTGTCCCCACCTGAATCTGATCTTGAGTTGTAATCCTCATAATCTCCACGTGCCAAGAAAGAGACCAGGTGGAAGTAACTGAATCATGGGGGCGGTTTCCCCTATGCTGTTCTCTGCGATATTGAGTTAGTTATCACGAGATCTGTCGGTTTTATAAGAGGCTCCCCCCCCCCCCCCCCCCCGCTTCACTTTTCGCCTTCCTGAACCCTGGGGAGGAAGGCGCTTCTTCTTAGCGTCCTGCCGTGATTCTAAGTTTTTTTGAGGCCTCCTCAGCCATGCTGAACAGTAAGTCAAGTAAACCTCTTTCCTTTATAAATTACTCAGTCTCGGGCAGTTCTCTATAGCAGTCTGAAAATAGACCAATACAAAGGACACAGCAAAAAGTAAAGCAAGAATAAAATCAGGCAGGCAAGAAGCTGGCACTAAAGATGGCCAGGATCATAAGAGACAGAAAAAGAATACCGAAAATATGCAGCAAAAGGGTTCATTAAAAAAATATTATTCTAGCATTAAATATAAAAAACTAGAAAACTTTCATTATACAAAACTAATATCAAGATGATATATTTGACAAAATGATGATTCACCAGTTTTATTCTTAGGCTAATAGATGCTTGTTAATTTGTGATTTGTTGGAATAAAAAAGCACCCACTAAAGTTTAGTTTATCAGGTGAAATAAAATGAAGTATACTTTCCACAAGTATATTTTCGAATAAGTATTCTTGATGTAAACTGCTAAATTGTACTTTATTTTTTGGCTAATTTTAGATCTTTAAAATTTAGATTTTGCTAAAAATGTTGGAATTAGAGTAATATGGTGCCTGAATTATGTTTTTTTGCATTGTTATAATTGTGGAATAATTATAAACCTCTATTATAGCCATATAGCGTAGGAATTATATTTTCAAAAGAATAGCAATAAAGTTTCATATGTGTTTGAAATATTACTTCATTTTCTGTCAGTCGAAATGAACTTCCTGGAAGTTGAAGAATTTAGGCTAGGCAGCTTTCCTCTCATCATTTTTTATCCAAATGTAGCAACAAGCTGTAATTCCATTATTTCATATAGGCATTATACTCTTATTTACTTGTTTTTAGTATATAAATTCCAAATATCTATAAAGTATTTTCATTCATTGAAATGTATTTTTGTCTTATAAATATAATCATTTCTAAGGGTTCAGAATCAACTCATAATAACAGTGAAATAAATAATCCAGAGTAAAGGGAAAAATGAACATGGGTTTCTCAAGTTTAAGCTTTCATACTTATATTTTGCTTTTCTCATTGTAGCATGAGTAGAAGGATGGTGGGAGCAGCAAATAGCTTACTTACGGTTTCCAGCTCTTAGCAAGGGTTGTCTAAGTGGCTTGAGAGAAGATCATTTATACTCTGGCTGTTTAAGGGGAGAAAAAAGGATTCACCTGGGTTGCTGATTCTTAGCCTTAGGGTACGGGAGGAGTTAGAGCTGGGAGGTGAGAAGCAATCCAGTATCCACTGTGAATCTCCCAGTTCCCAGGTTTTACTGGCTGTTTCTGTTGACAATCTGTTACAGGTCTTTGCTCCTTGATCCAGGTGCTTAAATGCTAATAATAAAAGTTTGTGTTGTGAGACTGGAACTGTGGAACTGATGGGAAATAACCTATTTTCTAGGTCGATTGCCTTTTTTTCTTATGCTCCACTTGATAAATAACTTGGCAGCTAATAGCAACACAAAGCACACACAATAAAGAAGTGTCCCCTTTTTCTCTAAGCTTATAATTTTTATGATGAACTTTCTCAAGAACAAGGTGGAATTTGTCTTTCCTAAGAATGGTCGTACTGGTGTGTGTGTGTGTGTGTGTGTGTGTGTGTGTGTGTGTGTGTAGGTAGGTAGTAGATACATATAGATATAATACTGTATTTTATTATATATGTCTGTTATACATAATAAAGATAATGACATATAAATATATAAAAAGTTAGATATAAAATGTATATAAATGTATATATATAAGAAAATGTATCTTGCTGAGGAAGAGTGAACAAAAAAAGTAAAATTTACCAAGACTATTTGATAATTAAGAAGTCATAAATACTTGAAACTACTATTTATATTTGTTATTGTTTCATGCAAATGAGATGATCTGACTCATTAAATAGTTATTCTGCTCTAATTGTCCTTTTGGCTTTTGGACTTCCCTAAACTGACTATTTTACCATCAAAATTACATTTTGAAGTTTTGTAAATAGGATTTCTTTACAAAATCACAAGATTAGAATTTAACTTCAAGTTAGTATAACCCACCTTTTGAAGAACAATTTTTAGTGAAAATTTACTCATTGATTTTATGAAACCTAATCTTTTTCCTACCTTTATTTGGCTGAATAGTGATATCCCTGCTTCTGATTATTACAGCCCAACTACTGAAACTGATTTGTTCTTTTGATTAATTTTACTTTATTTTTGAACTTTTTGTTTTCAAATAATTATGAATTCACAGTAAATTGCCAAGAATAATACAGGGAGGTCCTGTGTACCCTTCAACTTGTTACCGTTACTGGTATTAATAATACATTATAAAATTATAGTATAATATCACAATCAGGAAATTGACATTGCTAAAACCCCCACACTTGCTTTAGATTTTACACATTTTGTTTTTTTATTTTTTTTGGAACAGAGTCTCCCTCTGTTGCCCAGGCTGGATTGCAGTGGCATGGCCTCAGCTTACGGCACCCTCCACCCCTGGCAGTCAAGTATTCCTCCCACCTCAGCCTCCTGAGTAACTGGGATTACAGGCACATGCCATCCTGCCCAGTTAAGTTTTGTACTTTTTGCAGAGATGGGGTTTTGCTATGTTGCTGAGGCTGATCTTGAACTCCTAGGCTTAAGTGATACACCCTCCTCTGCCTCCCAAAATCTTGGGATTACAGGTATATGCCACTATGCCTTGCCTAGATCTTACATGTTCTATACCTGTTCTATGTGTCCCTATCTATATAAGCATTGTGTTTTTAATTCTGTGCAACTTCATGACGTATATAAATGAGAGTAAGTCAAAATAAAGAATTATTCTATCACCTCAAGAATCCCTCTTGCTACCCTTTTGTAGATCCTCTCTGTTCCCTCTACTACTTCCCCTAACAATTGTCATTCCAAATGTGGTAGTCACTAGGGAAAAAATAAGATATATTAATAATAATAATAAATAGTCCAGGCTCTGAAGTCAGACTTCTTGAATCTGTACCCTGGCTTTATACTTGCTGTCATGTGACTTTGAACTTAATCTCCTTAAACATTAGTTTAACTACAATGTGAGTATTTCTAAACTATATTGTGGGTATATTATACCATGTGCTTCATGATGTTATGATAAAATAATTCTAATAATTCACTATGATGATAGAAATTATTATGTTTCTCTCTGCCTAGGGAATTACCCATATTCTCTTCTAGATTATAAGATATGGATATGGATAGAATATGGATATTCTCTTTTTACAATCTAGTAGACAATGTAGATAATAGGCTATTACAAAGTAATACAAGAGTTAGTGAAAGATTGTTGTGGCAAAACCCATGAAGAAATTTAACCTAGAATTTGGGAAAAGAATGTGATCGATTATTGGAGGAAGTAATGAAAGGTGACTTAAATGATGACTACATGGCAGGTAAAGAGAGTGAAATATTTTTCAAAGATGGTAGAGGCTAGAATTAAGAAAAACATGGGTCCTTTAGAAAACTGTCTATTGTGGCCGGCTGTGGTGGCTCATGTATGTAATCCACTTTGGGAGGCTGAGTTGGGTGGATCACCTGGGATCAGGAGTTTGAGACCAGTCTGGCCAACATGATGAAAACCCGCCTCTACTAAAAATACAAACATTAGCCAGGCATGGTGGCATGTACCTGTAATCCCAGCACCTTGGGAGCTGAGGCAAGAGAATCACTTAGAACCTGGCAGGTGGAGGTTGCAGTAAGCCCAAATCACGCCATTGCACTCCAGCCTGGGCAATAGAGCTAGACCCCATCTCAAAACAAAACAACAACAAAACCCTGTCAGTTGTTTGATATGGCCACAACTCAAAGATTGACAGGGAAGGACCTTTTAAAATATGACAAGTAGTCCAATTTCCATCCTGAGAACAACGTACCATGATCAGATCAGATCTGCATTTCCGAAAAGCCATCCTGGCTGCAGTGCAAGTTGTTACTGGAGGGGGTGGTGACAGGTATATTTCTTTATAAATGAAATATAGTTCCAAGAAGCATAATATTACATTTTCAAGGATTATTCGTGCATATGTTATATGATTTTTGATATACACAATGTAGCTGATTTATCCATTATCTTCCTGAAGGCTCTCAGAGTTTCCATAATTCTTAGCTATGTGAATGTATAGAAAATTGAAACACAAACTTCAGTTGAGACTATGCCAATTTTTTTTTAAAGATATTCTAAACTCTCATATTTTCCTCAGTGACTACTTAGGAGTTATTTTAGAACTTAGGATTCTTATAGTACTAGAAGTCATTTTCTCGATGTGCAAAAGAATATTGAGATCAACATATTATTACCAAAAGCTATGCCTTTTTCACTGGGGAGTCAGAGGTACTTAACACTTGAAGACAAACCAGAAGGAGATATTAATAAATGAATGTATAAAATGAAACCACTGGGACTCATCAGTTTGGTAAAATGAATGTTGAGAGGAAATACACGTCTCACCCACCAGTTCTTCCATAGTGCCCTACAAATAGTTTCATTACAGAATGTATCACCTGCTTTGTTCATTATTGGCTTACATTTCCATATCCTGTACCAGAGAACTTACTACTCAACAAAGCTTACACTTTATCTGTAATTACAGCCCCTTTAATATAGTATCTCACACAATAAAGTACTCATAGAACTTCAGTGAAGGAGTGAAGTAGTGATTAAATTGTGTCAAAGTAAGTGGGGTTAAAGATTTTTTACTACATTTGAGGATCAGAATTTTTAAAAAATGCCTAAAGCTTGGCAGGGATCAATTTTTGAGAAATGTTGAAAATGGAATAGTCTTCATGAAATTCTTATAAACTAATTGAAGGCAGGAACATGGTGGGTGGAAGTACTTTTATTTATTTCAACTGCACAATGATTTGATGTGCCAGTCATTTTACAAATATATGGTACGTATATTGATTCATCACTTGATTGATCACTCACATTTTCTGTATCTAAGCTTCATCGTCTATGTAATCTCCATGAAAGCAGATTCCAAATTTAACTGTTCTTTGACACCTACCAGGAGAGGAAATGAGTATCTTAAGAATTTCTGTCATCAGTACAAAGTTTCACCCAGTAGATGTTGCTATTATTCTTTTTCAATCATAGTGATTTACTGAGGGAAACTAAAATTATTAAACCTGTCATCAGTTATTCTAATACATGGAACATAAATAAGATAAGCATGCATTATGGTTAACATGGGACTGTTCCTGATGGTGTCTGTTATACAAGGGTAATAACAGCTTATATTTTCATTCTCAGAATACCTGGGTTTTCTAATTTTCCATGATGTAATTATCATGTGTTTCCTGCCTGTACCAAAATATCTCAAGTACCCCATAAATAAACACATATACCTACTATTTACCCGCAAAAATTAAAAAAAAATTTTCAAAAGAATATCTAGATTTGGATACTAAACTATTTGGTTAACCTGGCTATAATGCACGACTTTGTCAGAAGCTTTAAATAATCGATGAGTCTGACTTACTTCATGTGCCAAATGAACATCTAGATCATCTAGTAAAAGAAAATAACTTGACATCTCAATTAAAGCTTATAAAATCATTTAATATCAACAAATGGAAAAAGAGTACAGAATTGTCAGTAGAATGCGTTTAGTTTCAGTATTTAGTATTATCCCATTTGTATCACTTGAGTTGGTCAAAACTGACTCCATCAAAATTCTTAAAATCAGAGTTGTTTTCCTGATCAAAACAAAAATCACAAAACTATATTAGATTTTAACAATGTTATGTATAGGTCCTAAAATATTTCCAGTGGGAGCTCAATATAACTTATGTTAAATTCTAAATTTGTCACAAAATTGCACAAATTTAATTCTGATTTTGTAAAAAAAACATAGGTGAATGAGCAACTAATTAAACATTATAATAAGTAATACATATTTCTGTCTAGTATTTGCATAATGTTTCTATTGTGGTTAAATATACATAACCTAAAATTTACTGTTTTACAATTTTTATGTATAAAATTCAGTGGTAGTACACATGGTTACATTTCACACTTCCCTGCACCTATCATCACCATCTATTTCCAGACCCTTGTCACCTTCCTGAATTGACCTTCTGCTTGCTTGAGATTTTTAGGAATGTTAAAAATATTTTATCATACTTTTTTTGCATCAAAGTGAGTGTTAATACATTGCTCAAAAAACAAACAAAAAACTTAAGTTTGGACCTCTGATACAGGCCTATTAAATAAGTTGGTCTTTCTTTAAAGTGAGTTTTATAGATTCAAAAGTTCTTTCAAGTTTTATATAAAATGTGAAATACTAAGAAATAAAGCTTAGATCAGTTGAGGGCTCTAAGCAATGTTAATCTATAATTACTTTTCATTATACATAAATTTTAATACTATTTTTATAAATGCTTAAAGTAAATCTGCAGGATACATATTGGTTAAGAGCTGAGGAGAATTATCTGGCTGTAGAACCATGCCACTTTTAAGCATTAAGCTTGTCCTCAAGGCTAAGTATAATTATTTCCAGTTGTGTTCGTTGTTATTTTATCCTTAATGAGTTCCAGAATCTCTTTTTAATATTTTTAACCTTTATCTCAAAATGTGCATTTTAAAATTTCCTAATATTAAACAGTTAAACATACACATTCATTACTATCATATGATATTTCATTATAAATATTGCAAATTCTTGTCTTTGATGTTTTACTAATATTTTGCTTTCTGAGTAGTTAATGACTTGGATCTTAAGACTTTTTTATTTTAGCTTTCAACACATGAAGAATGAAATAAATAAATATATCTATGCCTAAAATAGTTAACTGCATGCCTAGTTTTAAATTCTGATAGCCCAGCAGTTAGTATCAGCAGAAATCCCAGGAAAGCTAACATGTTGTATATCAAACTGTGGGCTTAGAAAATCAATAGACAGAAAGCTAGCCACCCCCAGCAGCAAAAGATTTCATAGTGCTTTTCATTTTGCAAAAGCAGGGAACTCTCAAGAATTAGAAAGCAGGTTCCTGAGCCTATGAGTTATCAAGACATAAAATTGTGAAATCATCAAGAGTTCCAAGTAACTATACACCAATAGTGATAGAAACGTAACAAAAACTTAAGATTAGAGAAATTAAAGCATGTGAATAAGAATTATTTTCTCTAAATTTTTCCTTTACATTTTCTTCTAACGAAATCATTCAATGAATATTTGAATGCCTAATTTTTTGCATTCAAAAAATGCAAGGCACAATGCTAGGCAAAAGGAATATAAATGAAAGATAAAAAGTCTACCTGCAAGGAGCACAGAGTTTGTAGTACAGAACAGCCAACTGTAATAAAAAGATAATTATTGTAAGATCCCTGGTAGGAGTAGGCACAGGATACTATGGAGCATGTAGTATTGGTACTATTGTTCAGTCACGGCCGATGATGAAAGACTACCCAAAAGTGTTGTATTTAAGTTGAGGTGCTAAATTCGAGTGAACCAGACAGAGCAGAAACAAATCAGAGGTAATGCTGTGGAAAAGCCTGGCGTCAGAAGAAGGCTAAATTGGAGTAAAAAAATAAAATGAAAATAAGCAAAACCAGTGTATTTGACTGATGAATTTAACCAGATTGTAAATGTTAAGTTACACAAATATATCAAAAATGGTATTTTTTCATAAAGTGAATTACTGTATAGAAGAGATGCAAAGATTATTGAGTCAGCTACAAGTAATGAAAATACTTTTTTCATTTTAAGAATAGTTAATATAACACTAAAAATATTGTTTAGTCAGTAAATATTGATTACAATATTTGCTTATAATATTTGGGATCATTTTGTACTGCTCTATATCGAGGGCTTTGAGCAGGTGAACGTTACTGTTTTCTAAGTTTTGCATTGGTAATACTTAGCAGTAATAATAACAAATTATGAATTTGTTCATTTTATTTAAGATTGCAACTAAAACATGTCTTTATTAACCTTCTTTTAGTAAGCAAGTTATGAAAGTTAGAAAAGTTGATTAGTCACACATGCAAAACTGTCTTCCTGATATTCTTATCTTTGCCCACATAAGTCTAATTGAAAAGTTAGAACATTTGCCAGTAAGGATAGAATTGTATGACATAGTTTTATGGCATGCCTTTGAGTAACTGGAAATGTTGACTGCATTTTTTTCATAGCCACTGCTGTCCACTGACCATTTGAAGATTATTCTCTACCATTTCCTAAATAGCTGACTGAATTGTTAAACGCGATGGATAAAATCTGATTCGTTTTATTTGGAATACTTTAGAGCTACATACATTTGGGTGGTTAATACCTAAATCAGTATAGGCCCTTACACAGTGAATCTTTTTAAGTGTTTTATTTTTTCTCCCATGCTACGGCGATCATTGAACACATCTTCTATCTGTTGTCTAGAACTCGGCTAAGTGAAAACCCTTTTTCACTTACATAACTTTTTCATTCACCTGTACGATTCAGCAAGTTAATATAATAACTGTGCATTTGCAATAGCAGGTGGCTAGTCCTCTAATTTTGTCGTATCATGTATTCTAGCTAGTTAAAATAAAATTTATATCACCTGGCAGTTTTAAAGGTAAAGGCACTTGTAACCGATTTGGTTTAATGAAATTGAAGCCTTAAAATATGACTAAAGAGAAGAAGGCTTTTGATTCTCTGCTGAATTCATAATGGAAACAACTCTTCTGGTCTAAAGAGATCAGGAGAAACATGGTTATGCCAGAACAGTAGAAAAAGATTTATTCTGTATTAGTCAACAAGGTAGAACATTCTAATTATCTTTGCTAGGGAAGATTAGAGATTGCATTTTCAACTGAATTGGTTTTTTAGGTACTATATATTGCTCTTGTATATTGAGTGAAGACGTGGAATAATATCAGTCACTTTTTCAATGAAAGGAAGATTTAAGCATAGATGCTTACCCAACTTATGTGAGCTTTGTTTTAGTAGAATGCTAATTAATGGAGATGGTAATCTAAATTTCATTGTATTCTTAGATTTGGGAACAGGTGTTATAGCATTGATTATTCAATGAAAAGGCCAGTAACCTGGAAAGGTTATACACATAACTTTTGCTAACTTGTTAATTGATTTTTCCCTGTGGTGGTCTGTTTCACCTTTTTATTAAAAAAAAAAAAAAAAAAAAAAAAAAAAACCAAGTGAACCAGCATGTGTACAACAACCTAATGCTCTTTTTAAAAATTGTTAATAGGTCTCCAAACACAATCCTCCAATACTGTTGGGATCCTATACAGTCCTTTCACTTGAACTTTAAATTATTTGTGTCTCAAGAGCAGCTCCATTTTGTTAAAATATTCAGGCCTCTCTTACTCTTTAAGAGTAGCATTGGGCCCTTTGTTACAGATAGCAGTAAAGCCTTCATTGTTTAAGATCCATTTCAATGATACCTCTATTTGATGAAGGTTTTCCTGAAAATCTCCCTCATCCTAGTGATTTCTTCTGAGTTACAAGACTTCTTGGTACCCATTTGCAACTTAAAATTAGTTAGGGTCCTTTCAGCTGTAGGTGATAAAACTCTACTAAAAATAGTTTATACCACAAATGACGTGGGGAATTTTTGACCCGCGTTGGTGGGAAGTTCAAGGAGTGGCAATAATTAAAGCTCAGCTAGATTCCAGGAGTCAAATTATGTGGTCAAGATAGTCTCTCTTTATCTCACTCAGTTTTGCTTTTCTTTGCATGAACTTGGCCCTCAGTCCCTTCATTTCCAGTAGGATGGCACTGATACACAACAGTCTTGCCAAGTTTACATTCTGCTTAGAAGGTACCAACCATTTTCCCAAATATTTGAACAACATATTTAACAAAATTGATGATCGCATTAGTATATTTTAGTTACATAACCTGTCCACAGATAAATTACTGTGACAAAGAAAATTAAGAAAGCCATAGCCTCACCCGCAAACCCAGGGTCTCAGGTCCACTCTAGGAATATCATATGAGTTGAGAAAGGGGAGGCATAGTTCTGTAGAAGAAATCTGGACTAGTTTGGCCAACAAGCAGTAGTGTAGAAAAAGAATGTTTGGCAGAGAAAGAAAAAAAAGATAGCTGTGCACGAATATAACTGATATCTGTATTTATTTGTACTAATATATACTATTTGATGTGTAAATTGATGTTGAGTGCATATTTTATCATCCTGGATAGGTATCAAAATCTTTCTAACATTGAAATAACTGTACTTCCCATTTTAAAATACTGCTTAATGAAGATGTTATAGAAACTTACAAATTAAGGATGAGAAGTTGATATTTTGTCTTCAGTTGCTAATTCTAGTGATCAAAAGATAAAAGTGTATCAGTATACTAAGGACTATAGAAAAGTTAACAGGAAAATGTTATGGTAATCTTCTGAACCTTCATTCCTTTTATCAGCATGCCTCTTCATAGGCTTATTCTCCTTACAACAGTATAATGAATGTATTTTGTACTGTGTACATAGCAATACTGAGAGGACGTTGAAAGCAGAACCTCTGTTTCTCGGTGCCTCTCTGTGTATGCATTGCGTAGATCAGTATCTTACCTGTACAATAGTTGTTTAAATTGTGGATCCTTATAAAAGTGAAACATTTTCAAATAAAAGTACTGTCTGTATTAAAGGATTATTTTATTTTTTTTTCTGCCTTAAGTGGTCTCACTGTTGAGATTTGAGCACTTTAGAAGCTGTCCTTCTAATCGGCTAGTCAATTCATGTCTACTGATAATTTGCAAGTTGCTTTTGTTTTTTGAGATCATTTGAAATGATCTGTATGAGTTTCTAGGTTAGTGTTAATGCTCCTTTTCAGATGAGATGGTGGGTTTTGAGGATGACAACATAAAATTGGAGAGAAAAAAATTTTTTTATCGTATGTTGCCAGAACAAGTTTTTGCAAGTCAATTTAGTTGACTAAATTTCATTTTGGCTTTCTTTTCTCATTTTCGATAGATAACTCTAACATTCTTAAATATATGAGAAAGCATAACATGGTGAATTCCATTGTGAAAAGTGCCCTGCCATAGGCAGCCAGGTTATTATTAGGCTCTTGGCAAATATGGCTGATACATGCTAATGGTGATACACTGTTGCATGCATATACACTTGATCTTTATGCAAATACAGGGTATCAGTCACAGGGAGAGAACATAGAGATGGTTTAGAAACCCATCACCACTAAAGGGAGAATATAGAAAAACAGCTTAAACCCATGTCTGCTGGTGCTGACACCATGGCGTTCATTTCACTTGACATGATCAGAGAGCAAAATCAGTTACCTGAGATGGCGTTTTCTTTACATGTAATGATTGCCATTTTATTCTGCCTAGTATCTAGTCCAGTGTTTGACATAAGACAGCAGAATAAATAACTGTTCCAAAATTAATGAATGATTATCTATTGGTTAAAGCCATCTTGAAGGACAGGAAATAGATTCTTAAGTGGCTTTGTTTCTTTTATAGTCATCTGCTATTGAATTTCACATTGATCTGTTGTTTGTTCCATATCCATTTCTTGTTTGGCTTTTCTACTGAAAAATTAGAAATAACTTAGTGGAAGAAAGCAGGCGGCTACTATGAGTGAGCAAACAACGTTTATTCCCTGTGTAGTCACTAAGCCTTAAAGCAATTGTGTTTCGGGGGAAGAAAACATTGTTTGAAGAGTTATGACTCTAAATAGAAGAGAAATGTTGCCATTGTTGTAATTCTTCCTCTTCGGGGGAGGTTCTACTAATACTGGTTCCTTCCTAGTATATTTGAATAATTTTTAAATGTGTATTTATTCTGTGAGATTCAATATAGAGAAAGGAAATGTCAATTTGAATTATTTTAGAGATAGTATCAAAAGATTTTTTAATTCATGGTCAAAATCCATTAAAATATGTACATATTTTATCTAATCAGTAGAAGTCATTTTAATTTCCCCCAGAAACATAACAGCTATTAATAATAAATGATTATGGAAGTACATCATTAAATCTTATGAAAGCCTTTTTCTATACATATATCCCATCACTTCTCTTCAGGTGAGGTAATGAAACTATTGACTTCTTTATGATAATACATATTCAATCTGAAAGATACCGATTGAGAAATTTTTTCATGAAAGGTACTTTTTAGATGTGTTTGGATGAGGTAAGGAGTCGAAAGATGAGTAAAATGTGATCATTACATCAAGTCTTATATGAGCTCAGGGTAAGGGCATAATTAATATGCATTCTCAAAACACATAAGAGGAAGTCAAAGCAGGGAAATATATAACATGGGTGCAGAAAGAGGACAAGTTTATGAAATTACGAGGGAGACTGTGAAGGAGGCACAGGGATGTGGTAAGGGGTGAAGGGGAGAATGAAGAGAAGGGATGTAGAAGTTACAAGAAGCAGCAGCCAGGCAAGCAAAGACACACCCACAGGGTGAGACTGAGCCTGGCTCTATGTACAGGGATTAATTCAGCCTCATGGAAACTCAGTTTTCTGTAGGGAACTAATGAGAATTGACAGTAGAAAGGTTGCTTGGATCCACATTGTTCAATGCCTCAGAGTAGGTGAAGAGGTGTAAAGAAATTTGTTGGAACACGAGAAACTATTTAATGTGTTTTAACATCACAGAATAATACAGTGGCACTTTAAAGACTATTTTAGGAGAAGTATTCAGGGTATTTATAGGTTTTTTTGCCTGGTTCATTTAGTTTGATGAAGATGAAATGCCTCTTCTTTCCATCTCTGCTTCTCCAAATCCTGCCTATCCCTCAAGCCTAATGCAAATGTTGCCTTCCTCAAGAAGTCTTCTGTTGCCCCACCAGACTGAAGTAATCATTGCTAGAGATTGCAATGCTGGTTTTCTGCATGTAATTGCAAAATTTTTAGTATGTCATTTTTTTTTTTGTATAAAATACTGTACACTAGGGTAAAGCTTTATGTAATCTAAAACATGAATCACTGACATTTTTTTTTAAATTGTACTTTAGATTCTAGGATAACTGTGCAGATCATGCAGGATTGTTGCATAGGTACACACATGGCAATATAGTTTGCTCCCTCCATCCCCCCTTCACCTACATCTGGCATCTTAAGAAAGACTGAGAAAGTCTCACATGCTGTGAAGTCATGTTGTGTATTTCAAAGTAGCCAGAAGAGAAAACTTGAAATATTCACAACACAGCGAAATGATAAATACTAAAGGTGACAGATGCCCCAAATACTCTGACTTGATCATTATACATTCTATGCATGCAACAAAATACCACATGTACCCCATAGATATGTAAATACTATATCCCAATAACAAATTCAAACAGAAAATGCATGTTCATTTAGAAAGTGTTTCTGTATAATTCTACAGTGTTCAAGAGGGTGAAGAAAATGGTAATTAATAAAGTACCATCTCTCTGCTATATTATCCTTAGTCAACTCAGCATCATTGTTCAGTTTTCCAGAGTTTCCTTTCTCCATGTAGTTTCAGATCAGAATTTGCCAAGAAAAAACACTCAGGCAAGACTTGGAAGGCAGAAGTGAAGAGGTTAGTTGCAGAAAGGTTCTTGGATAGAAGCCTGTCTCCTGAGAGGCTCTTACTTCTGAGTTGCAGGCAGTGAAAATTGTTGGTGCCCACACTCCCTGAGATTGCCAAGGTTTGTCACTGACCATGTGAATGACTAGATTATAGCAGCTATATCCCTGGCCTTACTTAGCCCTCCAACAGTTTTTAAAGCCTCTGTTTCTCTGTATTGAACATTTCCAAACCGAACTACCTAAAGTGGCTTGTAGCTTTTTTTTTTTTTTGATGAAAATTTGACTGATACAACTTCTATTACAAAACCTATTCTTACTGTGGTTAAAGGTTTACTTAATGAGTAATACCAAACATAATTAAGATTACAAAATGGAAAAATTGGCTTTCTAAGGTGAGAAAGAGACACTGCATTGAAATAATAAATATCAGTTCCCGCAACAAGTGAAAATAATTTAGAAATAACACCTCAAGGTTATCACATAGACTGTAGCCCTACTGGGGAATTCCAGAAGAAATAAGTATCTCAGAATTAATTTATTATCGGAGTGAGGAGAATAAGCTGGTTACACGAGGACTCCTTTCAAGCATTAAAGTCAGCTCAGGTGGTGTTGATTACCAAGTAGTGCCCTAAAAATACAGTTGGATGCCAGAAAAAGCCCTCATGCACTTGTTGGTCTTTAATATCTGGGCCAGCCAGACATTGAAAGGACAAGACCTGAAAGAATATAAATGGAGCACTGACAAGTCTTGTGCAGCCAGGTTAAATGTTTTGTTTATCTCAGGATTCTCCTAGGTTTGGTGATCATTCACCAAAATAAGGTGCCATATCAGAAGGGTAACTTCGCTATTAGATCAGGGAAGCACATTCAGCTACCAATTGTAGATATTTCATTTGTATTTATGCTGGATTACTTTGATTTAAACTGAACATGTTTGGTAGAATGAACCCCTGGATTTAATCAGGCAAAAGGCTTACTGTGTTTATTGGTTATGCAAGGTCTCTTGCAGCCTTAAAAGGAGCAATTAAAGTATTCATTTCAGCATCAACTTGGTTCAAATTGCAGGCAAATTAAAGTCTAATTTATTCTTCTATAATTTATCATCATTATCACTCACAGTATAACTAAGAAACTTAGTATTATTATTTTTAGGGTAGACATTTGACTCATCTAGAAATCTCATTACCTCTGCATTGTATTTTGCTTTTTTAACTATTTTTAAGAGGCAACACTGCCTAGAAGGAAAGGCAACTCTAGATTGAAACACCACAAAACCTCACTTTTTTTTAGGACTTGGGAAATTATGTCAGTCTTAAAATATCTGTTATTCCTAGGATAAAATGTTGCATGATTTAATCAACCTCCGGTGTTTTGTAAAACTGGTCTTCCAGTTGGTCACAATGTACCATGTATCATATACAGGTATTACTAATTTAACCAAAAGGCATACATAAAAATCTGAATTATGCCTATCTACACACATTTCCATGGGCCAAGAAATAGAAAGTTAAATTCTGTCTCTCTCTCTCTGTCTCTCTCTCTCTGTCTCTCTCTCTCTCTGTCTCTCTCTCTCTCTCTCTCTCTCTCGCTCTCTCACACACACATACACACGCACACACACACACACACACACACACACAAGTATATTTATAACCATTGAATAGAACAGTTTATAAATAATTCTTTTAGGTTAGAAAATATTTAGAGAGCTAATAAAGGGCATACGGAAATACATTGGCATTGATTACTTCTTTCTTTTTTTTTTTTTTTTTTCTGCTTTGCCAGGGAAGTGGAATTGCATCTAAATAATGGCCTGCCCTTACATTTTAGAAGCAAAGTTGTTTAAAAACCTCAAACAAGTAAAAGCTATAACCGGTTAATTTGTTTACAATTTACTGTTAAGATAATTGAGATAGTGCCACTTGCTTGTGAAAGCATTATTGGAAAAAATCTGATGCACTCAGTACATATTCACAAGTACAAATTAAATACTTAGACAAACAAAAAGTCAACTTTTTGCAACTATTAACTGCTCCTGAAATTTGCTTTCCTAAATACTCACAGATCAAATAATAAATACATTAGGACAATGCCAGAAATTACAGACCTAGTAATGAAAAGAATGCAAAGTCTATTACTGTTAGGATAGTAAGTGGCACAAATAGTGATGATCATTTAATTTATTTTTTAACCAGATTATTATATAAAAGATTGAATTTATTAAGGCATTTGGATTGTTGCTTTGCTTGAGAAACTTGTAGTAAGAAGTAAATAACTTAAAACAATGATATTTTACTAGGTGGTAAGTGGGATTTTAACCGTTGTCTCTATTTGGACTAGAGTCCCAAAAAAGAAAAGTTTAAAAACTAATTCCTTCTAAATTCTAGAAAACCATTGTTAGAGGACTTTACTCTTTTGGAACAGAGGTTTTTCTCAGGATTTATTAAGAAATAGCCCAAATGGTCTTAGTACATCGCAGTCATGTATTAATATCTTAACATCCTTGATTCTAGTCTATACAGGTAAATAAGTATTAGCATATTAAGGGAATAAGATGAGAAAGGAGTGA
This sequence comes from Cebus imitator, assembly GCF_001604975.1. Lineage (NCBI taxonomy): Eukaryota > Metazoa > Chordata > Mammalia > Primates > Cebidae > Cebus > Cebus imitator. The sequence goes on from NW_016107497.1 coordinate 2,140,136, forward strand.
TCCAGGGTACAGGATTTATGGGGAAAATTTAGCAAAAATAAAAATTATTAGATTTTTCTCAAATTATCAACAACTTTACTAACAATCATATACATGCAATTTTTAAAAAGCTTCATTCTTACAATGTGAAGTCTATGTAAATATTTTGATGGCACAATTATACAGAACATGTTGCTAGGTGCTGTGAAAATATAAAATGAGATAATTCATTTCTTGTTGTTTTGTATATGTAATTTCAGACAAATAAATGTTAGAGTAGGGACTAATTTGTATTATGTTTTAATGTGGTAATACTTGAGAGAAAATATTTTTATGCTCAGATTATTAAATAAAAAGATTCCAATAGACATTTCCAAATTATTAATTTGAGGTAAATTGATGATATATGTGAATCTACACTGTGAGAGATAAAAGACATGGTAACACTTTAAAATTCCCATCATAGGCTGAAAAAAATTAAGTGATTTAAATGCCTGTCAGTAGGTATATTATTAAATAAATTATAGTAAAGTAATTCATATAAGAAAGATGGGTTTGCATGATAAAAATAATAGTTGCCAAAATATTTGGTTTTCAGACAGATTTTAAAATGTAATTTGCATGTGGATGTATACATGTATATCTACAACATTGTTGGAAAGATCATTTAAAAAAGTAACTGTAATTGCCTCTGGGGAACAATTTTCAAGACATCAGGGTGGCAGGGTTTGTGAAGAGACTTTGCTTTGGTCTAATCTTTCCTATGTAATTTGATTTCTTTTATTTTTGCATTAATTTTCTGACATCGGATTCCTAGGTGACTCAGATGATTACATTAGCTGTCTTTCATCACCCTGCATCCCTGCAACAACCATCATGGCTCACCCGTTTCACACAATTCAGGCACATGGCCACATGTGATGAAGAACACAAATTTCTCAAAATCTTCCTCACAATTCAGGTCTGCTTTTAATATTTAACCATTAATTCTATGTGCTAGAGTTGGCACTCTACTTCCACCGTATAATATAGAGTACACATTCTCTATCCAGGGTTTACTCTTGGGCCTTAGTAATTTGTAGATTAGACAGTAGAAACTTTATTTCAAGTCCTTGACCAATCTCTTAATTATTTACCATGTCAAAGATTCTTTAATATTGTTGCTTTTATTGCACCCTTGTGGACCATTTGCTAAAAAGCAATTTGCTATTTTGGAGATAAATTAGCTTTATTACTTCCTGTTCTTGTACATTGAGAAGCACTGTGGACTGTTACTTTCCCTAACTCATCACCCATCCTTAGCATCAGTGCATCTGTTAAATCTAAAGGGTTTATTTTTCACATCATAAAAAGGTAGAGTTAGGTTGTTTGTCCTGATTAAAACCACAAAATATTTTTGCTAATGTATCCTGAAGAATCGGTGGGTTTTATTTCCATGAAATTAATAATGACAAACCAACAAGGATGAAGCACACTGAGTGCTTTTCATTTTATGGAAATACAGTGTTAGTTTATTTTTTATGTATGTGGAAGATCAGATTTTGAACTTTAATACTAAACTTAGTACTAAATTTCTAGAGGGTGGCACATGGAATTACTGAAACATTTGTTTTTAATTAGACAAGATAATAATGGATAAAAAATTTCTCTTAACTTTTGTTATGTTTCAGATCCATATAATGAGCCATTTACATGCAGTGTCGTATCAGCCTTACAGTAATAGCATTAGTAAAATACAGAGGTCACTGTCAGGGTACTTAACAAACTGCTTCAATTAATAAAGAACTAAATCAAGAATAATATAAATATTTCTAATTATAAAAACATTGACAATGATTATAATGCTGAAACTTGTAGTTAAACCAAACTGGTTTTTATTGTAGACTAAACAAGTTATTATGTTCTGTTTATATTTATTTCCTTTAATTCAGTTGTACTTACTTTTTTGTAATCACTGTTACATTGCTAATCACTACTAAGTTTTTACTAATAGCATGTTATTTCAAATATCTCTTTACTTGGTTAGAAAAAAGCTAATTGGTATTGTCACACTCACCAAAAAAAGAAACACAAACTGAGGCTCAGAGAAGTTAAATGATTTGTGCAAGGTAACACAGCAAGTAACTGGAATATAGTAGTCTCCCTTAGCAGTTTTGCCTTCTGTGATTGCAGTTACCTGTGATTACTTGTGGTCTGAAAATAGGTGAATATGGTACAAGAAGATATTTTGAGAGAGACCACATTCATCTAACTTTCATTACAGTATCTTGTTAAAATTGTTTTATTTTTGTCAGTTATTGTTGTTGGCCTTTTAGTGTACCTAACATATAAATTAAGCTTTACCATAGGAAGAACATATGTATAGGAAGAAACGTAATATAGAAGGTGTGCATCCATGGTTTCAGGTGGCCATTGGATGACTTGGAAGGTATACCCTGCGAATAAGAGGGGCTTACTATATCTGAAATACAAACTAAGATTTGTCTGATTGTGCAAACGATCTTAAAATCTTTTTATAATTTAGTGTTAGAATGTAATAACATACAAATATGTACATGTAATCAATGTAGCTATATATATGTTAAGTGAAAAAAATACTGTAAATGTTCATAGTAATTATCATTAAATTTATAATAACGCACGTATCATTATAGCTTTTCTCAACTGAACTGCAGCTAGAGTTCTGTGATTACTCTTAGGGTAAACATGTCATTTTTCCCATTTCACAGCTAAAGAATAGGGGTTGGAACACTCGGCCAAGGTGAGGATGATTTTGAATGACTCCAAAGATCCAGCACTACACATAGAAATCTATGGGTTGGGCCTTACTAGGGCCTCTACTCTTGAAATTCTTCTCTTTCTTTACTAGTACCCCAAATTGATTTTCCACTCTCGTACCACAGGCTTGTGGCTTAAAATTGTTGTTGTCAACTTCACAAAGTTGAAAGTAGAGAATATTTAAAAATTAGTTTCCTACATATATGTAACAATGTTATTAACAATCTAAAGGGTGTAGATTTAATAATTTTTAATGTTCCCATTATGTACAGAGAAAAGTCTCAGAGGTCTTACTTTGCATTGCTCAGGATTAGATTTCCAAATTTGAAAAGTTATTGAGGTCTTTAAGTTACTCAATTTCTATGTATTCTGAAGAGTTTTGTTGAAACTATTACAAACGTGTTTCATTATTTAAGGCGTCTTCTTGGGGGTTTACAAAAATGGCCGTCTTCTTTTAGTTCTGAGACAAAAAGAATATTGCAAAATGATGGTTTCGTTCATTATCTGAATAGAAATGTAACTGTTTGCATGCTAAAAAGATAGGTCCCCTCCCTAAGGTTAGTTCACAATTTTTAGGGACTAAGGGCCATAAAAGAAGTATGAGTCAGGTCTTGGTGCAGCTCCCGTTTGAAACCTCCAGAAATTACTCTCCTCCAAGTAAATGGCTACGGAATTCTTCAAAAAAGAAAACCGGCCGGGCGCGGTGGCTCACGCCTGTAATCCCAGCACTTTGGGAGGCCAAGGCGGGTGGATCACGAGGTCAAGAGATCGAGACCATCCTGGTCAACATGGTGAAACCCCGTCTCTACTAAAAATACAAAAAATTAGCTGGGCATGGTGGCGCGTGCCTGTAATCCCAGCTACTCGGGAGGCTGAGGCAGGAGAATTGCCTGAACCCAGGAGGCGGAGGTTGCGGTGAGCCGAGATCGCGCCATTGCACTCCAGCCTGGGCAACAAGAGCGAAACTCCGTCTCAAAAAAAAAAAAAAAAAAAGGAAAACCTTCAATTTCTCAATGGCCATTTTTTTAATTGCATAATAATCCCGACAAGAATAGACTTCTACTCCAAGAATTGTCTATTTGGCATATTTCATGAACACAAATATTCTATTTTTAAACTGACACATGTAGGCCTTGCTACTGCCATGCCTACCTTGTACAGTAATGGCACACTTAGAAATGTTGTACAGTAGAAATTTTTCTGCTACTTTTCATATCTAAATAGATATTTCTTGATGGAAACACATGTCTAATAAAGTGCAAGGCTCTACTGAACATTAGTCTGAAACTGAAATTTACCCAGTATCACAGGATATTGCATTACATATTTATCAAGCAGCTTCTACAAGCAAGAGCATCTACCAGGTACTTGATACTGAATAGTGAAGACAGCCCTTTTCCTCACAAGTAGTTATTAAGTCTGTTATGAAGTCTAGTGTATATGAAAAAACAGCAACAGCAAAACCACTTACCACCTGGAAAGGCAAACCCTTTAATAGACACACACCCTCAGTTCTATAAAGCCACAAAGGAAGAGCCCATTGCTTTCTACTGATCAGGAAAAGTGCAGCAGTGTTAGGGTTTTTTTGTTTAAGGTTTCACTTAAAATAAGATCTGTAGAGCTTTTGGAATATTGTGAGAAAACACAGGCAAAGCGAGCTAGGTAAGAAGCATCTAAAATGCACATAGGGCTGGAAGAAGCATGACCCACATGGGAGACCAGGAATTTAGGAGAGTGGAGTATAGGGTACATGTGCCGTGGGGCTGCAGATCAGGTTGAAGAGGAAGGTGAGGTCCAGATGAAGAAAAGTTATTAACACTGCTTGAGAGGTTAGCATATACTTTGTCTTATTCCAGAGCAATAAAGAGTGTTGACTAAGGAAGAGATCACCCGGTTTGTATTTAGAAAAGTCAATCAGGCAGTAATATGCAGGATATATTGGAAGTGGACTTGGGAGATGAAAAGCAAGAAAACACTGTTACAATGTAGTTTGTAGTGGTCCAAGATAAAGTGGTAAGGGCTGAGTTCAAAACCTGATGAAAGTAACTCTAAGTGGGATGAAATAGCCAGGGCAGAAGAAGGGAAAGTGATGAAACCCAAGGCATGAGGGAAATTTAAGAAGATACAGTTTTCACCAGTGTGAGTACAAGAAGTCAAATTAGATAAAAGTGGGTAGGCATTATTGGATTTAGAAATTCTGACAGTGTTTGATTATTGCTGGCAAAATTTCAGGGGAAAGGCGGAGAAGGAAGACTGACTGCGGTGGGCACCATGGGGGCTTTAAGTTTAATTCTATGAATAAGATATGCTAAAATGTTTCACTTGCTTTTTAATCTTGGCCCTGCTATTTAGTACTCGATTCTGTCTATTTAATTGGAAATGCTGTTGAATTGGAATATCCTTATGTTCCCGTTAGTCTCTCTTAGTCTAATCTATACACTGCTCCTCAGATAAGCATCTTGAATCACCCTCCCTCTGTCGAACACCTTACCCTTGTGAATGTATTCCTAAGGGTTAGGGACTCTGCCCAGTCTCTTCTGTCATTCTACTTGATGCTTTCCACAGTCAGTGTTGGGGAAGAATGGAGGTGGACGAGAACAGAAGTAGGCAAGATGATAGCTCTCCTGGTGAAAGGTGACTCCTGTCATCAGTGTCTCTCCACCCAAAGCACTTGCTTGTTCTACTCTGTTGCCTAGCAAGAGACAGATATGGAAGTCTCACTGGGGTAATGAATGTAAGGTTTGATCATCACAATAAAAATAGAAAATAGATGAATAGAAGACATAATATACACAAATACCTGTGTGCACTTGCGAGGAATGAAGAAGGAATGCTGCTCACACCATTCATGACGCTTCCTGGACAGAAGCGGAAGTGGCATGGGTTTGACTAGAAAGAGAAGTCTTTTATTTTTTACTTGCTGTAATTCTTTTTTCCTTTTAAATTTTCATTATTTTTCTAACAAGAAAATCTTTAAGATGTAGGTTACGTATGTCAATATATAATGTGAAAATCAGAGTATTCTGAATCAAAAACATGAAAGTCAACAATTCCACACTTGGGAGATCAGCACACCCTCCCTGAAATCTCAATTTAGCTAGTTTTGCTTATGCAAGTCACTTAAATTCTTTGAGACCCAGTTTCTTTTTTAAGATGAGGATAATGTTACCAAAATTTCACAGTTCCTTTAAAATTAGAGATTATGTATTGTTAAACAGCCTGGACAGTGTGCAGCAGGAGCTTAGCAAATGGGAGATGATAAAACGGGAAATCCTGGCAGTAGAAGTAATATAAAAATTTAGCCTATCACATATTTTCTGTACACCCTACCTTTCTGCTTGACAATTCCTGAGTCTGAGAAGGTTTTGTGTTCTGAATTATAACTTCTGCAGGGAACTCGAATCCCAGGGATGTGGTGGCATTTTTATTTTTACAAATACATTTATCAGCTATGTTTATAGCTGTGAAAACAAAGTAAAGAGGAAAGGGAAAAATCTCCTTTAAATGACAGCATCCCTAGGGAAAATGATAAGCTCATGGTTGGTAAATAAATGATGTTTATATATTTGTATGTTCATGTCAGTTTTGTCACTATTTTCAAGCTGACACTTGGGGGTTCACAGCTTTCATTTTATTACAGTTACTTTATTTATAAAAGTATAAAATCCAGGAAAAAAGAATTTCCCAAGTGGTGCACTAAACCAGTACTCTGAAGCAAGAAAAAGCTTTTGTCTGCTTTCTTTGACTGTTTTCAATGCAAAGTGAACTTGAAAAAAGAATTAGAAGCCTTTTGACATGGATAAAATTTAATTAAAATTTATTTTTAGTCTCTTGAATGTTTCATGCTTAAAAAAGAACTGAAGTAGAAAGCTGTAGAAGTAGGAAAGCATTTTTTTTATGTTCTGTAAATCGCTGACCTAGGATAACAGATACACACACACACACACACACACACACACACACACACACACGGGCACTTCATAAATCATCTAAGAACAAAAAAGAATGACAATTCCATTTTTATCCTAAACAATTTTTACATTTTCAGAATTTTTACATTTTCAATATTGTAGGGGAGATTGGGTGGCCAAACTAAATAATTACCCAGTGAAATTGAAAAAGCATCTTCTGTAATATATGCGTTATTTAGACATAGTTTGACATGAGCATACAATAAAGTCGTTAAAGCATTTTTTTGCTTTTTTTGTTGTTGTTGTTTGCAATTTGCTCCTTCAGATCCCATTTCCACCCTGGCCTGTCAGTGTTCTGGGAAATTGGGTCTTTGGCTGGTACCGATGACCCTTCTTTTCTTCCAGCTTTTATTTGGGTTGATGCTACCAGTGATAGGAGTAGAAGATGGGAGGGCAAAGAATGTAAGATTAGAGTATTAGTTCCCTGCTCCTTGCTACTTATGCAAATTTCTGCAGCCAGCTTGAATTTCTCCCCAGAAAATGGGTTTTTATTTTCTATTGCATAGTCAGACTGCAAGTTTTCCAAAGTTTTATGTTCTGCTTCCCTTACAAAACTGAATGCCTTCAGCAGCACCCAAGTCACCTTTTGGTTTTGTATTCTTTGACATTGAGCTTCGCTCTTGTTGCCCAGGCTGGACTGCAATGGTGTAATCTCAGCTCACTGAAACCTCTGCTTCCGAGGTTCAAGTGATTCCTCTGCCTTGGCCTCCCAAGTAGCTGGGATTACAGGCATGAGCCACCATGCCTGGGTAATTTTTTATATTTAATAGAGATGAGGTTTTACCATGTTGGTCAGGCTGGTCTCAAACTCTAGACCTCATGCTATCCACCCACCTCAGCCTCCCAAAGTGCTGGAATTACAGGCATGAGCCATCATGCCTGGCTCCAAGTCACCTTTTGAATGCTTTGCTGCTTATAAATTTATTCTGCTGGTTACCCTAAATCATCTGTCTCAAATTCAAAGTTCCATAGATCAGTAGGCAGGGTCAAAATAACTCCAGTCTCTTTGCTGAAAGTATCAAGAGTGCTTTTGCTTCAGCTCCCAACAAGCTCCCCATCTCCATCTGAGACCACATCAGCCTGGATTTTATTGTCCATATCGCTATCAGCATTTTGTGCAAAGCCACTCAACACATCTCTAAAAAGTTCCAAATTCTTCCTCATTTTCCTGTCTTCTGAGCCTTCCAAACTGTTCCAACGTCTGCCTGTTACGCACTGCCAAAATCACTTCCACGTTTTCGGGTATCTTTTCAGCAACACCTCTTTTTACTGATACCAATTTACTGTATTAGTTTGTTTTCACACATAAAGTCATACACAAAACTGGGAAACAAAAGGTTTAATTGGAATTACAGTTACACATGCCTGGTGAATCCTAGAATCATGGTGAGAGGCAAAAGAGAAAATGAGAAGAAGCAAAATCGGAAGCCCCTGATAGACCCATCAGATCTCATGACTTTTTCACTCTCATGAGAATAGCAGAGGAAAGACAGATCCCCATGACTGAGTTACCTCTCCCTGGGTCCCTTCCTCAACACATGGGAATTCTGGGAGATACAATTCCAGCTGAGATTTGAATGGGGACACAGGCAAACCATATCAAATCTAATACTGTATTTTTACTGTACTTTTCTATGTTTAGATAGATTTAGATACATAAATACTTAGAATTGTGTTACAGTTGCCTGCAGTATTCTATACAGTAACATGCTGCCCAGGTCTTTAGGCTAGGAGAAATAGGCTATACTGTATCTATAGCCTAAGTATGTAGTAAGCTATACTGTCTATGTTCGTGTATACTGATATTTGCACAATAAAATTGTCTCACAGCACATTTCTCAGAATGTGCCCTCCTTGTTAAGCAATGCATGGTTGTATTTTTAAGATGCAGTATTGGCTGTTTCTGTAAGAACACAGCAGTTGTTCTCAAAGATTTGGTCTCTTTTAATACCTACCTTGATGTACCTGTAATTGCTTGCCTAATCAGACTAACATCACTGATTCTCAACAGCGATAGAGTGAATAGAAATCATATATTGCTTAAATTCAAGACTGACTTTAGTCTTTTATTCCTCTGTCTTACCTCTTCAGCTCATGAAGTCTGACCAAAAGTAAATTGACAGTGCCCTTGATTTTTTTTTTTTTTTTTAAGTCTGGAGCCACATTTTTTCTCTCATATTCCCTAATCTTAATTGACTATAATGGCACATAAGAAGTTTTTGAAGATTTAGAACATTGCATTGTCCCAAGAACCTAGTATTGTGTCTAGTATACACTGGGGACTAAATAAATAAAAGTAAATAAATATACATTTAAATAAATGAGTTGCATAAAAGATTTTAATGAGCTTTAAATAATTAAACCATTTCCAGACATATGTTATCTTACTGTACACACCCTGAGCACACTGAGATGGAAATTTGTATGTTGGATTTTCACTGGAAAGTGCTCTTGAAATACTAGTAAGGGAGTGAGGGTATCTGGATTGAACAGAGAGGGAGTATTGAAATAACAGTAGCAACAGATGTCTCAGAAGATCCCACAGAAAGCTCTTGAGCTAGGATATTTCCTTATAATTTTTTCTAACTGGTGAGAAGGGCTGAAATCTTTGAACTCCTGAATACACCAAGCATTAGAAGTGGGCTACCCTGCATGTCTCTGTTCAGCCATGCCCAGGGAAAGATACAGAGAGCAAGGAAATGAGTGCCTCTGTCCTGAAAGGAAATAGGGGTGGCAAATAACAGCATCTACTTCATATACATATGTTAACTGATTATACATCTATAGCTATCTTTCCATTTTTAAATATAGGCAGAAGATCTTTATTTTCAAATGAGGAAATTATGGGAAATGGCATTAAGTTTTCTTAATGCTATAATTTCTATAATTGGGCAGCTTCCCATTTTAGCCAAAGATCTATGAGTTGGCTACAAAAATGAGACCCCAGTGGCATAAAATTGTCTCTATTTTAAAATCCTTAAACACAATTTACCTGATCTATTGATTCATTCATCTTTAGGCACAGAAAAATAGATTAGGGTTTAAGCATGATGGTTAATACTTGTAATGAGCTAGAAGCAATTACATTGATGTCTAAACATACTTTTTGATAATTAATGGGGGAGACATGAAATCTAATGAGTTAAGATTTGAAGTAAGTACATTCATGGAGGTTAAAAACTGGAAGGGTGGCAAAGTCAGGAAAAACAGATGGCTGTGAAGAACTTGATTTCCGATAATCTTTTCCCAACAACTGGAGATTTTAAACTATCAGGTGTAGCAATTAAACTTTAATCCAGCTATTGGGATTTCTTAAAAAGAGATGGAGGTAAAAGTCTGCACACTGAGAGATAGGATGAAATACTGAGTAGAACAAATGGGCCAAGAACTACCTGAGCAAATGACAGTCAACTTTGATAATCACAGGAAAAGTAACCTGGAAAAGTCTATAATACCTGGATTCCAGTTACTGAACTGTGAATTGCTTCCAATCTTCCTCAGCCTGGTTCTCAAAGGAACAGGCCAAAGCTCTCACCTTGGTATGGGATTGAGGATAGAGGGAATTTTAAAAAGGAGAGAGAGGAGGGCATGTCCTATAAGTCCATGATTGTAGAAATGGCAAGCACTCCATCTTAGGAAGTAGGAAGGTACAGTGAACCTGAAATTCCTACATCATCTGGAATCTGACCTATGAAGGAGATCTCAGATAATGGAGATTTCTGGAGTGAGTGCCATTATTCTGAAAGTCCCAGCCATTATAGGGTGCATAGTATTTCATTATTATCGAAGCTGGAGAGGTAGAACCAAACTTCAACTTAAACCTGAGCAGGTTTGATTCTCATGGTCATCTTAGCTTCCCTCATTCTTCATATGTCCCTGTTTCTCCAACCCTGCTCAATCCTGTTATTAAATGCATAATAGCAACAATAGCTAACATTATTTTGTTTGCCATAACTTCCAGTGTTTGTGAGCCTGACTTCATCCTCATCTCACCTCTCTGGTTCAGTTGAAGGCTGTGAGTCACTGTACCCTATATCCCCTAAACACAGGAAGGCATGTGATCTCCTCTCTTTGCTTACAATAATTGGGCCAAAGATTGGCATGAAACCCACATTAGAACATTCAGATCATCCTATTCTGGGATTTTCTAAGTGTAGCTGATAAGGAAGATTTCATTCTGCTTAAAAGAATAAAAGAGTACCAGTCTTGAGTTGCCTCTGGTCATGTTTCCTGCTGTGCTGAAAAATCCCATTTGATATGTTATATAATAGAAAATGGCACTAATACAGAAAGATAAGATTCAGAGAGAAATTGAACGTCTTGAGAATATCCAGGTTTCTTGTTTCATAGTCACTGAGTCTACAGTGGTATTCTGTCATTTGGTTACATGAACTAATAAATCTCCCTTTTAAATTTTTAAATCTTTAATTTTTTAAATCTTTAATTCTTAATCTGTTTCAAGTTGGATCTGTCATTTGTAATAGAAATTTTCTTATTATTAAACACTCCGTATGTGCTGAATGCTGACTTAAGCTTTTTATTTTTATCTTTTCATTGTTTAGTTCTTATTTTGTTATTAGTTGACACATAGTAATTGTACATATTTACAGGTTACAGTGTGATGTTTCGATACATTTGTACATTGTGTAATGAACAAATCAGGTAATTAGAATATCTATCAATTAAATACTTGACATTTCTTTTGGTAAGAACATCCAAAGCCTTCTCTTCTAGCTATTTTGAAACATGCTTTAACTATAGTCAAGCTATGGTACAGAACACCAAAACTTATTCCTCCTGCCTAACTGTAACTTTGTACACATTGACTAACCTCTCTCCATCCTCTTCTCCCCTCTATCCTCCTGAGCCTCTGGTAAGCACTGCTCTATTCTGCTTCTATGAGATCAACTTTTTTAGATTCCACTTGGGAATGACAGTATGAAGTATTTATCTTTTGCTTGGCTTATTTCACTTAACATAGTGTCTCTAGGTTCATCTATGTTGTTGCAAATGGCAGGTTTTATCCTTTTTCATGGCTAAATAGTATTTCATGGTATATATACACCATAATTTTTCATCCGTTTATCTGATTAATAGATATTTAGGTCAATTCTGTATCAACCTATTGGCTATTGACAGTAGTACTAGAATAACACAGGAATACAGATACCTCTCTGTCACACTAATTTTGATTCCTTTGGATATATAAGGTTTTTAAATGCATTATCTCATATAAAACTTAAAAATACTCCTATGGCAGCATTTTATGTAACTAAAGCAAGAATGTGTAAAATCTCAATAATGGGGAACTGGAAAAGGCATGAATATGTGTGTGCATGTGTTGGTATGTCTCTGTAAAAATGTAGCTATATACAAACACTTGATTAACACACACACAGAGGTGATGGGAATATAGATAAATAATGAGGCAATACCTGTGGTGATTCAGAGAATGAATATGTGGTTGTATTATTTCAGACATGATATATTCTGTTTCGAGTATTTGTAATTCCAGCAATGCATTATTCCGAAAAGTCTTATACTACTTAGTATTTCAACTTTTATATTTATAAATAAAGATGGTAACTATATTTATCTCATAGGTTTGTAGAGTATTATATGAGTAAATGTACATATTTAGAACAATAAATTGCAATGCATGAAACAAGGAATATCTATAGATTGCTAAGACCTATTAATGTAATAATAATAACAGTAATCATAATAGCTACCACTGTCTGAGCTCTTACGATTCCAGATACCTGCTAAGCACAAGTAGTATATTTAGTGACTGATCCATACAAACCCTACATAGATGGGACTCGTATGGGCCTTCTGATGGAATTGAGTTCCTTCAGTAACATATATTTAGGCAAAAATTAAATAATGCTTTCTATATTTAAATACTTATATTCCAAAATAGATTTAATTAAAATAAAAATTTTAAAGAAGTATATTAACTTTTTGAAACAATATATGGGAGTTTAACAAATTTTAGTAATTTAAAAATGCAATCAGTTTTTTTCAGCGTTTCAGAAATCTGTGTCCCATGCAAACCAATATTCTATATATATATATATATATATACACACACACACACACAATAATTTTACCCTTAAAATGTTTTGATTAAATATATAATGATTTGTATTTATGAAAACATAGAGCTTCCCATATAAAGCTATTTATAACTTCATGTATTAGCCTGTAAACATATGCCTACAACCCTGCTGAACTTCTAAATACCGCTTCCAAAAAAGACTGTCTCTATCATAGGAACAGTAGAAATTTGACCCATATATTGCAAAGAAATCAAATCAGTAGCTGCTCCTCACTATTACGTCTTTTTCTTTTGCTCATTTTGACTTGAGTTTCATTTGAGCACTTTGAATGCATTTGTGAAGAAGGAAAAACTGCTACCTCACAATTGGCAAGGTGTTAGTTTTTAATGTTGCCTTTAGACTGCACTGTCCTTGAAACATAGAGTGATTGAGGAAGGAAACACTAGAACCAAATTCACCTGTACACCACCACTTCATAACTAACAATTTAGAGGTGAATCTGAAGTCAAATAATTGATTCTTCTTTTCTATAGGATTTCAAATGGGCAAAACGATGTTCTCACCATTAGAATTCTGACATTTAAACATCTTTCAATCACACATTCCTATCAATATTGTGAAAAATATTCAAAAATATATTGTAAATATTAGCACAAGAAGTCAGTCAAAATTTGCTATTTAAAACATGTTTTGCTCTTTGGTCAATTCAACTAAATTTATTTTGGGAAATTATTTTAAATATTCACTAATGACGCAACCGAGCAAAGCACTGCAAGTTGCTGATATATTTGAACATTTATCTAGTCCAGTAGATTTTTGTTCTAATATGTTCTTTTAATTCTGGTACTCTGAGAATAAATACTAAAGGAACTATACAACAGAATTCCTTTTAAAAGACATTTTCTTTTAACAATATACGCAGCCTTAGATTCTTATATGTAATGTTGTACTTTTTTAGTTTGAGTACATTTCAGGAGATTTGTTTCCAAAATCTTAATATTAAAAACAAACAAAAAGATAAGAAAAAAAAAATCTGAGGTGGGGCGTGGTGGCTCATGCCTGTAATACAGCAGTTTGAAAGGCAGAGAAGGGCAGATCACAAGGTCAGGTGTTGGAAACCAGTCTGGGCAATATGGCAAAACCCTCTCTCTACTAAAAAGAAAAAAAAAAAAAATTAGCCAGGCATGGTGGCAGGTGTCTATAGTCCAAGCTACTTGGGAAGCTGAGGCAGTAGAATCACGTATACCTGGGAGGCAGAGATTACAGTAAGCAGAGATCATACCATTGCACTCCGGTCTGGGCAAGAGAGCAAGACTCCACCTCAAAACAAAACAAAACAAAAAAAGAAACAAAACTGTTTTTGAGAAAAAGCATATAAATTTCTAAGACTTAAACTACTCTGAGGATTTATATGTTACTAAGTTTGTCAATAAAATAATTGCCTAATATATATATACCCAGTAATGGGATTTCTGGGTCAAATGGTAATTCTGGTTCTAGATCCTGGAGGAATCACCACAGCACTGTCTTCCACAACAGTTGAACTAATCATTCTACTATAAAGACACATGCACATGTATGTTGATTGCAGCACTATTCACAATAGCAAAGACTTGGAACCAACCCAAGTGGCCATCAATGATAGATTGGATAAAGAAATGTGGCACAGGCCGGGCGCGGTGGCTCACTCCTGTAATCCCAGCACTTTGGGAGGCCGAGGCGGGTGGATCACGAGGTCAAGAAATCGAGACCATCCTGGTCAACATGGTGAAACCCCGTCTCCACTAAAAATACAAAAAATTAGCTGGGCATGGTGGTGCGTGCCTGTAATCCCAGCTACTCGGGAGGCTGAGGCAGGAGAATTGCCTGAACCCAGGAGGCGGAGGTTGCAGTGAGCCGAGATAGTGCCATTGCACTCCAGCCTGGGTAACGAGCAAATCTCCATCTCAAAAAAAAAAAAAAAAAAAAAAAAAAAAAAAAAAAAAAAAAAAAAAAAAAAAAAAAAAAAAAAAAAAAAAAAAAAAAAAAAAAAAAAAAGAAAAAGAAAAAAAAGAAATGTGGCACATATACGCTGTGGAATACTATACAGCCATATAAAAGGATGAGTTCATGTCCTTTGCAGGGATGTGGATGAAGCTGGAAACCATCATTCTCAGTAAACACAGGAACAGAAAACCAAACACTGCATCTTCTCACTCATAAGTGGATGTTGAACAATGAGAACACATGGACAAAGAGAGGGGAGCATAACACACCAGAGCTTGTTAGGGGTTGGGGTACTAGGGGAGGGAGAGCATTAGGAGAAATACCTAATGTAGATGACAGATTGATGATTGCAGCAAACCACCATGGCATGTTTATACCTATGTAGCAAACCTGCACGTTCTGCACATGTATCCCAGTGCAGAACTTAACAGTTAAATTAACTTAACAGTATAATTTAAAAAAAATAATTGCCTAGTGTATACTCTAATGCTTGATTGGATTCCTATCACAATAAGGATTAAGCAACAGCAGAGCACAAGTTTGCTGAACAAGTCTAAGTCACTAGTGCAGTTAATATGTTTTTGTGGAGTCCGGTTCCCAGTATTGATTTTTGATTTGGGCATACTTTGCCTGGAGCTGGAGTTATTTGCAGTGGAAAATGTTGGCTCTGTTTTGTTTATTTTGCTGGGCAGCTCATGTCTATGTACAATCACTGCCTGGAAGAAAAAATGAAAAAGGCTGTTAAACAGAAGAAGCTGGATAGCAATTACATAAGTACCCTCCTTCTATTTGGAAGGATTCCATGTACCCTAATATGCATATGCAATGAACTTGTTATCCCTTTTTTGCTGCTAGTTGAATATGAGATACTTATTCGATCTGCATTGACACTTTGCATGTGTCTTCAGCTAGAGAAGCAAATGTTTTTAAGGCCATGTTTTTTTCTACAGTGTCAAAATATTGAATGTAAGGGTCACCCAAAAAGTAAGATGCAAAAACTCAAAGCAGTGTTTTCCACATCTATGTCAGAATATGCAATCAAGCAATTTAAACGCTCAGATCAGTTTTCAATATGACTTTATTTAGGACATAAAGTTGGTATGTACTTATGTGCTTATAAACTGTGTCTTAATATTTTGAAAGCTCTTTAAGGAAAAATACTGCGTTTTATTTACTAATATAATTTCTATTAAGTATATTGCTCATTAGTATTTTTCAGTGCACTAACATGAAATTGATAATACATGATAAAAGACTGAGCAAAAATTTTAAAAAGAGCTTGAAGCTCTTTATTAAAGCCAACTCTTAAGAACCAAAAAACAAACAAAACTCCCTAAATTTGCTATTCAGATCTTTTGCCCATATTGGGTAAAATTAGATTATTAGCTGTTTGTTTGTTTGTTTGTTTGTTTTTTTCCTGTTGAGATGTTTCGGTTCCTCACAGACTCTGAATACGAATTCCCTCTCAGATGATTAGTTTGTACATATTTTCTCCCATTTTTTCTTTTGCTTCCTTTGCAGTGTACAAGCTTCTTAGTTTACATTAATCCCATTTGTTTATTTCTGCTTTTATTTTCTGTGCTTTTGAGGTCTTAGTCATCAAATCTTTTCACAGACCAGTTTCCTGAAGCATTTCCCCTTTGTTTTCTGCTAGTGGTTTTATAGTTTCAGGTATTATATTAGGTCTTCAATCCATTTTCAGCTTCAGTTCATTTTGTAAAGTGTGGAGTTTCAGTCTTCGTCATTTGAATATCTAATTTTTCCAGAACCCTTTTTTAAAGAGACTGTCCTTTCCCCCATAAAAGTTGTTGACACTTTTGTCAAAAATCAGTTGGCTATAAATATGTGGATTTATTTCTGGGTTCCCTACTCTGTTTCATTGGTCTATGGGTTTGTTTTTATGCCAGTAGCATGCTGTTTTGTTTACTATAGTTTTGTAGTGTATTTTGATCAGTATAATTTTGATCAGTATTATTTTTTGATCAGTATTATTTTTCACTATTAATGATCTTTTGTGGTTCCATGCAAACTTTAATTTTTTTTCTATTTTTGTAAAGAATATTTGTATTTATAGAAACTGCATTGAATCTGTAGATTCCTTTGCACAGTATGAATATTTTAGCAATATTCTTCCAGTTCAGGAATATGAGATTTCTTTTTATTTTTTTGTGTATCTTCTTCAGTTTCTTTCATTAGTGTTTGTAGTTGTTTTTTGTTTGTTTGTTTTGTTTTTTGGAGAGATCTTTTACCTCCCTAGTTAAATTTATTCCTAGACATTTTACTATCTTTTATAGCTATAGGAATGGGATTACTTATTCAGCTACTTTGTTATTTGTGTATAGGAACACCTTTGAATCTTTTATGTTGATTTTTTTTTTATCTGCAACTTTATCAAATGTATTTATTAGTTCCCAGAGGTTTTTGATAGAGTCTTTAGGTTTTTTCTATGTATAAAATCATGCTGACTGCACAGATAATTTAACTTCTTCCTTCCCTGTTTGGATCTTCCGTCTTCTCATTTCCTTTTTCAGTATGTTACCTGTGGGTTTCTCAGATAGCCTTTATTGTGTTGAGGCACTTTTCTTCTATACCTCACTTGTTGAGTGATATTTTTATGAAAGAATACTGAATTTTATTAGATGGCATTTCTGCATCTATTGAAATGATTATATGGTTTTTGGCCTTTGTTCTGTTGATGTGTTTTATCACGTTTATTGATTTGCATATGGTGAACTCTCCTTGCATTCCTGAAATAAATAAATCCCACTTGTTCATAGTGTTGGCCAACAAATATATTAAAAAATGCTCAGCATTACTAATCATCAGGTAAATGCAAATGAAAACCACAATGAGATATCATCTCACCCAAGTTACAATGACTATTATCAAAAAGGCAGTAAATAACAAATGCTGGAAAGATGGGGAGAAAAGGGAACTCGTGTGTGCTATTCGTAGGAAGGTAAACTAGTGCAGTCACTGTGGAGAACAGTATGGAGATTCCTCAAAAAACTAAAAATAGCACTACCATATGATCCAGCAATCCCACTACTGGGCACTTATTCAAAAGAAAGAAAATAAGTATATCAAGCAGATATTCTCACCCCATGTTTATTGCAGCACTATTCACAATAGCCAAAACATGGAATCAACCCAAGTGTCCAAGAGAAAATGCATGGTTATAGAAAATGTGGTATATATTTACAATGGAATACTATGGAGCTATTAAAAATAATAAAACTATGTTATTTGTGGTAACATGAATGAGCTAGAGAACATTATGTTAAGTAAAATAAGCCAGAAATATTCTCACTCTGCATGTCTCAGTCATGAGCAGAAAAAGTTGAATTCATAGAAGTAAATAGTAGATCAGAGAATACTAGAAGCTGAGATTGATAGGAAGAAGCAAGGAGGAGCATAGGGAGAAATTTGTTAAAGGACACACAGTTACAGCTAGATTGGAAGAACAACTTCTAGTACTCTGTAATTCTGTGGCTTAACTATAAATAATAAAATAACATATTTTCAACAAAAGAGAGGATATTGAAAATTCCCAATACACAGAAATTGATAAATGTTTGAGATTCTTGATAGGCTAATTACTCTAATTACTATCCATTGTATGTATCAGAACATCACTGTGTGCCCCATAAATAGGTACAATTATTGGTTGTGAAACTAAAAACATATAAAATTGAAAAATGATTGCTAATTATAAATTATTTCCCATATTTATTTAGAAATACTTCCCAAATTACTTCTATCAATCTAAACTTACTAAAATGCTCTGGATTTATTTATCCAATCATTTAGTTTTATACTGATGGAAATTAGTCAGAATCCCTCTGAAATTTTGATACAAGGGAAACATTAATAAGGGAGAACTGTCATTAGGAGAAAATTCAGAACTTATGACTATATGGGCTATCATATAAAAATAACAATGTTGCAGCTTTATTTTCCCCAGAATAAACCTCAAATATTTTACTGATACAAGTGGACGCGGAAATCTTTAAATAATGAACAGATACTGAAGGAAAATATTTTTTTGTGAGTTTCCAAAACGACAGTATGTGTTGTAAACTTAATTTGGATTGTATATGTCCTACTATATAATAAGATTTATTGCTTAAAAGAGAAAAATGAAGAAAGCAAAACTATCTGGGGAGAAATTTAGTTTAAGAAGGGGGCTCACTCAAGATGGAAATTCTTAATGAAAAATTAAGTTTTTTCCTATAGAGCAAATAGATTTTTGCAGAAAACAGTCTGGAGACTTGATTCATTTCGGTCTGTTTACTCCAAGTTGTCTGAAGTATTGCCAGTACTTTATGTTGTTTATCACTACCTGATTACAAAATTATTTGTATTTTCAACCTTTTTATAAATGATGATTCCTTATAGCAAACCTGTACCATTTCTCATTCCCACAGGAATGATTCCTGGAATACCTATGTGTATGTCAGGACCCTTTTATATCAAGAGGAGTTGTAATCTACCTGAAACGTGTTAGTTTTCCATGCATTTGGAGCATGCAAAGGATATAAAGAGTATTTTTTTTTTCTGAACTGTTGAGTTATATGCCAACCTGAAAAATGAAAGCTACTTCTGTAATAAATTTTTTGGTATGAAACATGATTACTCAAGTTGAATCTTAACATTACAGAGCCACAATAGAAGTGTAAAAACTGTGATCTCAGTGAATTAATTTATAGTAAGAAATATAACTATCAAATAGGCTGCTCATGTTCAGAGTCACTGTTTTCTTTCCTTATCAGAAAATCTAATGGGGAGTCAAATATTATTCAGAAAGTTTTTTTGGTAGTCATGATCTCTGAGCAAGTGGTTAGTTCAGTCACCTAAATAGCTGCTTATAAAGCTATGGTAACATAATGCATCATGAGTAAGACCCAGGCTTTTGAGGGACAGGGTACTCTGAGCCAGTTAGCACCATAAGAACATTATGGACTTTTAAAAATTATAGGTATTATGCAAAATACTTATTTTCATTTTCGTTGCTCTTTCCTTAGGTAAAAAGCAAGGCAACTTTCTGTGATAAAAGTTTTCTTAGTTATAAGGAACAACATTCAGTTGCCTTTCTCTGAGTTAATACTCAACTGTACCAGAATTTTGGAAGTGCACTAGCAATCTCTTGAGTGATCCCTCTACTCTAACCGAAGTAATAGTAGTTCAACATTCTAGCTCTGACTTTTTCATTGTAGTAATTATTTTTTAAGTTGATATCTGATAATTGTATACATTTATGGTACATGGTGATGTTTTGATACATGCAATGTATAATAATTAGGGTAATCCGCATATCCATTATCTCAGACATTTAGCAATTTGGGCAATTAAGCCCAAAATGCAGCTCAATAATATTCTTATCTTCATCTTTCCACTTAAGGCTTTGAAGAAGTTTTTGCCTTCAGTAAAGATGTTAAATGGGAAGAATAAGAGAAACTGTCTTATTTTGTCTGTTTTATTCTCAATATATGCTCCAACTTAGAAGTCATTTGCTGTTTCACATGCACAGTCGAGATGGGACTCTCTCCTTTTTAGAAAAGAAACATTGCTTAGAATAAAATCCAGTATAAAGGAGAATAATTTGAGGACATATATTTTAGCTCAAGTACTCTGAAATTTGAAAAAGTGAAATAGTTATGTTATAAACAGAAATCTCAGTTGTCACAAATTCAGTAATGTTGATAACATAGTATCTTAGATCATTCTATTACATTTTCATTGCATGTGGCAATTGAAGAGTGCACAAAGGAAAAAGAAGAAGTTAAAATAGAAAAAGGTTAGAAAAGGTTAAGGAATTTTGAAGAAACAATATTTCCCATCATAGCAATTCATCCTAGAAACTCTGATAGAAATTCTCAGCTGTGGGTAGGCAATTTGATCCAAAGCACATTTAAATGTAATATCATAGAACAAGCCCTCTTCATGCCCCTAGTAAGAATTGAAGTGGCAGTTATAAAGTGTTTTAGCCATTAGACTTTCATGAATGATATTCCAAATTGTACATTTTTTTGTATTTTAATCAAATCTGTGTTTCATCTAGGATAATGGGCTTGTTTCAAAAACCCAGCTAGTTAAAATGAAGTGTTATACAAATTAAAATCAAGTCACTTCCCTGATAGGCTTTTATTAACACTTATTTTTTAACCCCATTCACTGCCTCAGAATTATTTGTAAACTCACTTTAACATGAAAATCAACTATAAAATTAAGTTAAAAATCGTTATCTCAAGATATTCTTTTGTGTTTTTACTTCTCCATATGACTGAGACAATAACTTAAGAATTACAGAAAATGGATAAGATTTTATATAAGGATTTGAAAAAAAATCCTGAGTTAGAAATGAAATTTCCAGATCATACTGGTTTTCTACTGCTGTGTAACACATTGTCATAATCTTTGCAGCACAGACACCATAAATGCATTATCTTAAAGTTTCTTTGATTCAGAATTTCCAGCCCAGATTATGAGACTCCTCTGTTCAGCATCTCACCAGATTAAAACCAAGATACTGTCTCTAATCTGAAGCTCTTCCATGGTGATTTAGATTGTTGGAAGAATTCAGTTTCCTGAGGTTGTGAGCACTGAAGCCTTCAATGTCTTGCTGTCAGTCAGAGTGACTGTCACCTCCTAGGAGCTGTCCTCAGGCCTTAGCCATATAGCCCTCTCACGGCATGACTGCTTATTTCTTCAGTGCTAGCCGAGCAGTCTATCTTCAGTTGGCTGCAATGGCGTATTAGATAACATAAAATCATCACATGAAAGTGACTACATCATCACCTTTGTCATATAACGTAACCTAATCATGAGAGTGATTGTTCTATGTGATTCAGAGGTCCTGCCGACATTTAAGAGGAATGCTTTATAGGAGGCATGTCTACTAGGGAGCAGTATCTTGGAGTACATCTCAGAATTCTGTGTACCAGGGTGATTTATTTGAATATTACATGGCTGTGGTCACTTACCCCAGTTATAAATTTTGAAAGCTCTAAAAATCAAAACCTTTTCTAACTTGGTGAAAAATTTTGAGCAGAGCTTACACATAATTTATAGAACTTATTTCGTCCATTTGGTACAAATATTTAAGTTTGCTGCCAAAATATTAACATGCTTCAGTATAAAATATATCTTGTATAAACTATTATATAATTATTATTTTGTATGTAATTAAATAACTCACTGAAAATGTTCAGTAATTTTCTGAATATGCACAGCAAAGTATTACCTTTCTAAAGTCTAAAAAAATCTCTAGTCCTGAAACACTTCTGCCCCCAAGGGTTTCAGATAAGAAATTCTGAACCAAATTTATTAAAGTTCTTTAAAAAGGAGTTCACTGAGAAATGAGTTATTTCAAGGATATGTAAACCTTGGGGTAAGCTCAACATTTTCTGATTTAAATGACCACCAAAAGGATAAGGATGAGGAAAGACAAAAAACAATTGTTTATACTTCAAATCTGAATTCACTGGTTTCAATTTTATTGGTGACAACTTTGGAAAAAATAGGGCAATAATGACAGGGAGATACATAAGTACATACTGCAGTATGTACTTAAGATACATACTTAAGTACAAGGTAAGGGAAAAGACTCATTTTACTAATTTGTTCAAGTTAATGAATGAACTCATAAACAGACAGATTGGATTTGTACTACTAAACTGTAGAACAAAGAATTATCTCTGTCATTTTCCTAAAATGCATGGTATATTAAGGGCAGTACTTTTTTTTATAAGCTTGCTTATCTAATCTTCTTTCCCCTAAAGCACAATATCTGGCTCTTGGGGCAAAATCTGTTTCACTTAAGAACCAATTTATCCATACAGATTTGAGTCAACTAATAAAAATTTTATATGCTCATAGCTCCCCCCTCTCAGATTTCAACTTTAAATCAGTAAGCAGTTCTATTCACTGGAGAATTACCATATTTTTAAAAAGTGTATATCTTGATGGCAATAGCTAGGAAAAGTCCTCAATCTGTGTCTGTCAATGCTAAATGTAAAATGTGAGAGGGGGAAAAATGCTTATAGCTAAGAAAGAAATGTAAATTGGACTGTCACCAAAGTCCCTCTCCTCTGAAATGTCTTATAATTTACATGTAATATATGTGAATTTACAAGCAACACTGTAACTTGCACTTTGAAAGCAATGCTTGAGTTAATTAAATGAGCTCCTAGGAGAGCATAGATTTCTCATTAGATCTTTGCTGTAGTCAGGGTGAACTTTGAGAATTTAATTCAGGATATTAGATTCTTCATTATGAACAGAGTAATCCTACGGAAACTTTTAAAAAATGTCATTTCTACAAGGAATTGTTTGGCATCTTATAAAATGCTAGTTAAAATGATATATTCTTCTTTGTCTAAATAGTGCCACAGCAGTCAGTCAAGGCAGTTAAAATACTGTTAGTAATTTCCATTAAAAAAATTCCATCAAGTGGTTTAAGTACAAAACAAAACGCAGAAAGCTGCTAATGAATATTTTTGCCCTTCAGTGATCATAAATATTTTACTGTGACACAAACAAGCAGGTGAAAGCACAAAAGGAAATTTATCAGAGCTGAGTCTTTGGTTGAATTTTGAATGACTGCTAGGTATGCTTTCAAATAGCACTGTCTGAACATAGCTTGTTAGTTTTTCAAATTAAAATAGCAGATGTCCACAGTATCCTTGTGTATTATAATTTTTAATTTATGGAGCTAAAATATATGGTGGACCAAATCTAAACAGTGTTGGAATTTTGGGATTCCTCCTTTTCTACGAAAGGAGCTTTCTAAGAGGTATATCAACTTCTTAAATAGGCCATTGGCATTCTCCAGAGTCTTCACATCGGTGGGATTAGGCAAAGGTCGAGTTCCATTTGGATGTTCTGATCATGCAAAAGATAAGAGAGGACGGCAGGTGAACAGGGAATAGTATGGGACCGAACGGTTATGAAATGGTGCTACAAAAATCACATTAAAAATCATGTAGGTTTCAGTCGAATCAGATTTTCTGATCTACATCTACTGGTGAAGTTACTGAGAAGGGTGAGAACAAATGCAGACTTGAGTTGTTGTTTTATTAAATTACTTACTATGTAAGCAATTTCCTGCAGAAAATGATATGCTTTAACTGTTGAAAAGGTCTGGATGTTAACTGCATCTTCTACAATGCTTATTTACACTAAAAGCAAATTGAATCAATTAAGCAAATCTTAGAAGCCGTATTGCATAAAAAATATCCCAAGCCTTTTTTAGTAGACCTTAAATAAAAGTTGTGTAATCATAATAGGTTTGTTGCCTGATGCACACAGCAAGTCAGTATGTTGAGACACGGGGTTGCAGGAGAATAAAAGGTTTAATCTCAGTGTCACTGAATCAGGAAATAGGAGGGTACCTCAAGTCTGTGTGGACTTAAATGAGTTTAGGGTTTATAAGGGATTTGGAATGAGCTGCAGTGTGAAGATTTCTGATTGGTCAAAGAGTGCTGGGTGAAGTAATGGAACAGGAAGATGAATAAGCTGTCATCTCATGCTGCTTCCATTCCTCTTGGGGGGGTCTTCAAACTGGTAGGTGGAATTTGGGGTCTTAAAAACATCTTCAGTGGTCTTTAAGTTAAATCCTTATGATTCTAATGTCAGAGGTCCTGTCTGAAGGGACAATGGGTATCAAATAAATTATTAAACAGTCTTATGAGCCTAATGTTAGAAATCCTATCTATAGGAACAGTGTGAATGTGAACGGTATGTAGTGCTACATGACTTTCAGCAAGAAGAAATGGGCCAAAGTACAGCTCAATTAATACTTAATTGTGATTATTTTTCCGTCTAGAACCTGGCAAGCAATTCTTGTCAACCCCATGAGGACAATTTCAGTTGTATAGCTTAAAAATTAATTATGCAGACTGAGAGACTCCTTCCTTCAGAGAAATCTCTTGCAAGCTTCCTTCAGGGTAGTTCATCCCCTCAAGGTCCTAGGTCCATGGTCTTTCCATAAAGGTCTGAATCTCTTTGGAAGCAAACAGTTACAGTTTCAGTCATTCCCTTGAACTGATCTTGGGGACTGTGGGTTTAATTTGGCCTAGAACAGGGAATACCGAAAATGGAATCATGAGTCTTTATCCTTTTTATATATAATAAAATCCATTGCTACTTGTCCATTTTATGTATGTTTATACACATAGATGTATATGCACACACACATATCACATACACATACATACACACATATGCGATGAACAGGTAACAGTAGAATAAAGAGGTAAAATGTAAAGACAGGAATAAATTTATCCAAGACTCCAAATAAATTTGTGAACTTTTAATATTCCATTTAGCTATTCAGGGGCTCCACAATAATACACACATACACAAAAAAATATACACACATACTGTATATACACATATATGCATGTGTGTATATATGTGTTTGTGTATTGTGGCACCTCTGAATATATGTGTGTGTGTATAAGTGTGTGTGTGTGTTATTGTGAGCCTCTGATTAGCTAAATGGAGTATTAGAAGCCCACAGATTTATTTACAGTCATGGATAAATTAATTCTTGCCTTTACATCCTACCTCTTTATGCTACTCTAACCTCTTCATCATTTAAAGATTAATTGTAAAGTATGAAAAAGAGATAGATTAAAACAAGTGTGTCCAGAAAAGCTTTTGGCGTATTAATTTGCATTTTATTGCTACTATTTCCTTCTTTCTCCACCTTCTTAATTTAAACAGCTAGCTAGACCGTTCATATTTTATTCCTTTGGGAAATTTTCCAGATCACAAAGTAGAAACTTGGAAAACAAAGGCTTCTCCTGTCCAAAAATTTAAGTTCATAGAAATGATGATGTGAAGCTTGAGGCATAAGATTCATGCGAAGCTGAATGCCTGCCCCTTAAAGCTACACTTGAGAAGGGCAAAATTTCTGGAAAATGGAAAGAGACAGTTTAGTAAGTTGCTTGACTGTCCCGGACCCATGCCTTGATTCATGAACATTAAGAGTGGGCTGATAACATGTTAGAGGTGACAGTTGTGCAAGGTACCCAGGAAGCTAGATCATTTGTCCAGAGATACCAGCCTTAGCAATGATGCCTGCACTCCACTAGAGACATGGAAGACTGGAGGCCAAGAGAAACATGGCTTCCAGGAAAACAGGAGATCAGCAACGACCACAGTGGACTTGACAGCAAAGCTTTTTCATTTGATTATCAGGCAGCTTATAAGCCTCTCTAATTCTGTTCATGGCCTCCAAAAAACCCAGAAAAACATTTTTCTTTAGCAATTCTCTATAGAAAACACTTGTAGAAGTACAGGGGTTCAGTAGCTTTCTTTTTTTTTTAGATAGGGTCTTGCTCTGTTGCTGTGCTGGAATGCAGTGGCACGATCTCGGTACCTCCACCTTACGGCAAACTCCACCTCCCGGGCTCAATGGATTTTCCTGCCTCAGCCTCCTGGAGTAATTGGGACTACCGGCATGTGCCACCACACCCAGCTAATTTTTTTTATTTTTAGTAGAGATGGGATTTCACCATGTTGGCCAGGATGGTCTCAATCTCCTGACATTGTGATCTGCCCACCTTGGCCTCCCAAAGTGCTGAGATTACAGGCGTAAGCCACCGTGCCCAGCCCCAGTATCTAATTTAACATAGATAATTTTGGGGAAAAAAATGTGTTTCTTGGATAATGTGGACTAAAAAGCATGCTCCCTGGAAAAAATGCCAAACATCAACAAAGAAACCTTCCCCTTGTCCCAATGCCCAACCAAAAATAAGAAAAAAAAGAAAATAGAGAAAAATAAAAATGAAATATAAATATAGATAGCTTAATGAAAAAAATACAAACCTGCAATAAAGAAAATCTGTACAGAAAGCCTCACTGAACTGTTGTGAATTACAAAAAAATAAAAAAAAATAAAAACAAAAATAAAATTCTAACCATCTACTTAGGAGGTTACTGGAGGTCAGCATTTGAAAGGGAGAATCTTACCAGAAGTGTGGGTAAAACATTAACATCACAAAAAGTACATAATGGATATATAGAATAGTACAACAAATCTATTAATAAATATACCTGCATCTATTTTGGAAATTTGGAGGTTTGGGGGTTTCTACAATCAATTCCATATGGTCTAAGGACTAGAAGAACACATTGGGCAGGGCTACATAATACTCTTGAAACAATCTCCCTGGTATTCATGATTGCTGTTTACAGTGACAAAAATTTCTTGTATATGATTATAATCTGAAAAAGGGATTCACGCAACTAATGATTACTACTCAGTAATGACAATGTTTTTAAAAGAAGTATTTTGAACATTTTTATGTGTTTCATAGGAAGGTTTTGCTTTTTTTTTTTTTTTTTTTTTNTAGTCTGTAAAGAGACCTGAGTAGTTTTTAGGTACTTGACAAGTTGCATAGTTGTGCTGTCAATTATGACATATTATACTGAATGGTAATACAAATGAAACATCTGTTTGATCGTTCAGTGACTACATCTGTTCTGTCACATTTGACACACTGAGCAGGAGAATATAAAAAATTCAAGGAAAATTTGTAAATGTGAGTGCTAGATCATTGATTTTGAAGGATGAGATATGTTAAGATTACTGGACCCATTCAAAATGTATTATAAAAGCACCAACCCTGCAATTTGGCCTTGTTTCACTGCTGAGGCCTATTCTAATGGATACTGTTTTTGCAAATGCAATTACAAGCTTTTAAAACAAAGTTTAAATAAAAGTTCTTAAAGTTTATGTTTTTATTTAAAAATATTTTTGAATCCTTAATTTGTGTCAAACACCTTTTTAGGTGCTGGGATGTAGCTGTGAACAAAACAGCTCTTGTGGCATTTACATTCTAAAACTGTGCAAACACAAGCAAAACAAAAAACAAATAATTACTCAGGTTGTGACCAGTAATCTGAAAAGCAGAGTGAGGTAAGGGGATAACAGCTAGCGTGCCAATTTGCATAGGGTGTTCAGAGTACGATTCTCTACATTATTTCCTGTAAAACTTTTAAATAATTGATAATACAAATTGAAATCAAATCCACCGTCATTCAGAGCAAGTGAATAGAGGCAGAGCTAAAAGTCTATTTGAAAGGGGAAGTGTTTCATTTATACTGTCTGGAGAAAATAAAATTGGAACTAAAATTTTATATTTCATTTTTTTCTTAATATCCAAGGCAACGTCTGATAATTTCAGCAAGCTCTCCAATCTAGAGAGTGTATAATAAAGATTTACTCTTGCATCACATGTAACAATGACAAATTTAGAAATTTAGCTTATTTACTGCTTCTGAAAGTGTAATGAGTGCCATTTGCCTTTAGGATCATTCTCTTCCTACACATCATTAACAGGGCTCCAGCACAAACATTATTTTATGTTGTGCCTCCAATTTCTGCCATAGTTGATTAACTCAGAGATGGGCACCTCACCCAAGCTGGTCAACGATAGTTATGCATGGGCTTTTGAGGATTGGCAATGAAAGATATATGATCATTTACTCTTTAAAAGTTGTAAATGCTGGGCTGGCAGCAGCCATATCCTGTTAGGTGGATACCTCTGAGAAGCAGAGAGAGTCAGACATTCTGAATGAGAAATAAAATAAAAATGGGAAAAAATTATGAAAGGAAGAAAATAAGATGTGGAGAGATCCAATGGCATTTGAATTCCAGGCTCCAATTGTTTCTGAGAGCAGCTTTCCTATCTTTGGATACCATAAGAAATATAAGTAAACAACAAATTTTATGTTTAAGATAGTTTTTTTAAGGTTTTGATAACTGTAAACCATGTTTTAATATAAAGACACTGCCTATCAGTGTACTAGTCTTAGTTCTTCAGAGAAACAGAACCAGTTGGTTGTGCATATATGTATATAGAGAGACTTATTCTCAAGAATTGGCTCACAGGATTCTGGAAGCTGGTAAGTCCAACATCTGTGGAGTAGGCTGGCAGACTAGAGGCACAGGGAAGAGCTGATGTTGCAGCTCAAGCCCAAAGGCAGTCTGGAAGTAAATCCTCCCTTTTTCTGGAGACTTCAGTTCTTTATCTTAAGGCCTTCAACTGATTGGATGAGACCCACCCACATTTTGGAGGATAATCTGCTTTAGTCAAAGTCATGGATTCCAATGTTAATCTATTCTAAAAGATACCTTTAGAGAAATTTGTGGACATGTTTGACCAAATATCCAAGTTGACATGTAAAATTAACCATTTTAATCACCAAATCTAGTACTTATTTAACTTTGCTGTTACTGATTGAAACAAGAAAATTATGAGCCCCACACATGTGGGCAGCTGACCTTTTGGAAAGATGCAAAGGTAATTCAGTGAAGGAAAGATTATCTTTTCAACAAATTTTACTGGAATAAATTGGTTACACATTTGCAGAAATGTGAACATTGATCCATCCTTGATTTTATATACAAAATTTCAATCATAGAAGATAATACAGCTATATATAAAACCTGAATCTATAAATTTTTGGATGAAAAAATATAAGAAAATCTTTGTGACCTTGTGTTACTCTGTCTCTACTAAAAATACAAAAAAAAAAAAAAAAAAAAATTAGCTGAGGTGATGGGCGCCTGTAATCCCAGCTACTCCAGAGGCTGAGGCAGAGAATTGCTTGAACCTGGGAGGTGGAGGTTGCAGTGTATCAAGATTGTGCCACAGCACTCTAGCCTGGGTCAGAGCGTGAGTCTCCATGTCCCACACATAAAAAAAGCTTAAATACAATGCGAAGACATGATCCAAAAAGAAAAATAATAATGAATTACAATTTTTGAAATAGAAAATCACCTCTCTCAAAGATACTGTTAAGGAAGTAGAAAGCAAAGCATGTGTCTGAGAAAGGAGATACAGCTTGGATGGAATTGTAAACTATTATCTTAAGTGAATTAACTCAGGAATGGAAAACCAAATACGAAATGTCACTTACAAGTAGGTGCTAAGCTATGGGTACACAAAGGCATACACAGTTGTATAATGAACGTTGGAGACAGAAAGGGGGAAGAGTAGAAGTAGGGAGAGAGATAAATACTTATTAGGTACAGTGTACACGATTTGGGTGATGAATGTACCAGAAGCTTAGACTTGACCATTATACAGTTCTTCCATATTGTACCCTAAAGCTATTGACATTTTCAAAAAGTATATATAAAAATAAAACAAATAATGAAAAAATCCATAAGGGCCTGTGTGTACTTGGCACCCTTTCAGAAAATCTAAAGATTATAGAGGTATGAGTTTATTTCTGGGCTTTCCATTTTGTTTAATCAATCTATATGTCTGCTTTTATACCAGTGCCATGTTTTAGTTATTATAGCTTCATAATATGCTTTGAGATCAGTAATGTAATGCCACAAGTTTTGTTCTTTTTACCCAATACTTCTCTGGCTATTGGAGTCTTTTATGGTTTCATACAAATTTTAGGTATTTTTTTCTGTTTCTTTGAAAAATCTCATTTGGTATTTTGAAAGGGATTGCACTGAATCTTTATGTTACTTTAGGTAGTATGGACATTTTAACAATATTAATTATTCCAATCCATGACCGTGAAATGTCTCCATTTTTCTGTGTGTCTTCAATTTCTTTCATCAGTGTTTTATACCAATCTTGAGATTTTTCACCTCTTAGTTAAAATTTAGTTCTAAGTTTTGTTGTTTGGTTGGTTTTTGTAGCTACTGTAAAAGTGATCATTTTTTAATTTCTTTTTCAGATAATTTGCTTTTGGTATATAGAAATGCTACTAATTTGTATGAATGGATTTTGTATCCTGCAACTTTGCCAAATTTATTAGTTCTAATAGTTTTTGGTGGAACACTTGAGGTTTTCTATATATAAAATCCTGTTGTCCTCAAACAGACAGTATGACTGAAAAAGGGTTAATGTTCAAGCTATGTAAGTAACTCAAACAACTCAACAACAAGCTAACCTGATTAAAAAATGGGCAAAACACTTGAATCAACACTCAAAAGAACACATACAAATTACAAATATCCAACAGATACACGAAAAAATACTCCACATCACTAATCATCAGGGAAATGCAAATCAAACCTACAATGAGATATCACTGCACTCCAGTCTGAAAGGCCATTACTAAAAAATTAAAAAATAACAAGTATTGTCAAGGATGTGGAGAAAAAGGGAACTTTGTTAGAAATGTGAATTAGCATAGACATTAGAGAAGACAGTTGGGAGTTTGCTCAAATAATTAAAAAATAATTAAAATAATAAAAAATAGAACTGTCATATGATTCAGCAATCTCTCTTCTTAGGACATATTCAAAGAAAATGAAATCAGTGTTTTAAAGAGATATCTCCACTTTTATGTTTATTGCAGCACTATTCCCAAT
The DNA here is from genome assembly GCF_001604975.1 of Cebus imitator. NCBI lineage: Eukaryota > Metazoa > Chordata > Mammalia > Primates > Cebidae > Cebus > Cebus imitator. The sequence continues at coordinate 2,171,266 of NW_016107497.1, forward strand.
AGCAAAAATATTGAATCAAAGTACATATCTGTTGACAGATAAATTAAGAATGTGGTATATATACACAATAAATTACTGTTCAGCCGTAAAAAGAATGAAATCTTGTCATTTGTGTCAACAGAGATGACCCTGGTAGACATTATGTTGAGTAAAATAAGCCAGGCATAGAAAGACAAATACTACATGCTTTCATATTTGGAATCTAAAAAGTTGTTTTCATTGACATAGAGTAGAATAGTGGTTCACAGAGGGGTTGAAGGAGAAGAAAATGGTAAAAGATTGGCCAAAGGTACAAAGCTGCAATTAGGTAGGAGAAATATGCTCTGGTGTTTTGTTGCATAGTAGGATGACTAGAGTTAACAATAATGCTTCAAAGTAGCTATAAATGTTTCAGAGTAGCTATGAGAGAGATTTCTGAATGGTTTCATCACAAAGACAAGATAAATGTTTAGGTTATGAATATGCTAATTACCCTGATTTTATCATTAGACAATGCATATATGTATTAAAACATCATGTTGTACCCCATAAATATGTGCAGTTTTCCATATGATCCATTGCTTCAAACCCTAATATTTAAGTAAAAGTAAGCGTATATTCATAAAACTACCTGTACGTCATTGTTCATAGCAGCTTTGTCTGTAATATTCTCAAATTGGAAACTACCAAAATTTCAATTAGTAAGAGAATGAATAAGCAAATTATGGTGTATTCATACAATGGAATGCTACTCTTCAATGAAATAACAAATTATTCACACAGCAACATTAAAGAAGCTCAAAATTATCTTTGTTAGTGAAAAAACTTACTTATTTAATTCATTCTGTTTGCTTATATTTATGTATATCTAAGAAAGTACAAGCTAATTGATAGTGACAGAAAACAAAATGTTGGTTTCATAAGAATGTGAGGTGTGGCCAAGGAGGATTACAAGTTGCTGTGAGGAAAGTTTTAGGGTTGATGGAAATGTTCATCTTCTGTATTGTGGTAATGGTTTCACAAGTGTATCTATATGTTAAAACTCAGAAAAGTATACAACTTTAATATGTGCAGTTTTATTATATGTCCATTATACCTCATAAACCTGTTGTAAAACTGACAGAGATAAATTGTTTTTGTATTTTAAATATTAGATGATTGCCTGAATTAGGGTAGTAACAGGGGATTATGGAAGGAAATAAGTGGATTAAGGTTTTATATATTTTTATTAGAGCCAACCTGACTTGTTTGAAATAAAATAATAGGTTAAAGAATGGTTCCTAGACTAAAGAACTTAGGTAAATAATTGTTCTGATGACATATATTTATTATATTCTTTAGAATTCCAAATTCCATGGAGATGCCTCCATAGTAGTTAGAGTGGAAAGAGAAGCTCAGTGGATGGCAACTCTAACTTAATGATTACTCTTTTATTCTCTACATTTCGATGGGTAGACCTTGGTTCTCCAGTAATGCTTTCTATATTAAAATGCTATGTAAGATTTTATTTAGAGAATTAATTTCCTTGCCAAATATGAGAGTTGAAAATCACTTCACTAGCATCTGGGAAAATACATTGATTATTCTTGTATTCTTCCTGGAAAAAAATGAAAATATGAAAATATTGATATTTTAGCATAGATTGACATTCATCCTATGTCAGGCTCAATTCTAAACCATTTAAGTGCCTTTACATTTTATTCTCATAATCCTGTAATATGGGTAGTATTAACCTCAGTTGATAAAGGAACAAGATCAGGAAGATTAAGCACACAAATAGTTGGGATGATATTTAAAATAGATCTAATAACAACATTTATGCTCTTTCATCTAAGGCACAGAAAATTCCCCTAGACTGAATAATAGAAAAGTTTAAGCTATATTTTCTGATACATATCTTTGCTGCAAAGCAGTAATGGAATTAAGAACTTAGTGAAGTGTCTTACAGAGGGACTCTGTTAATTTCAAGCTTCCCTGAAGTTGTAATTAATTAGTGTAAAGTGCCTGTGTACAGAGTTTTTACAATTCATGAGTATTTGTCAAGAATAAACACCTAATAACTGGGGTTATTTTAATAATCTTTGATACCTTTATTATACATTGCATATATTTTTTAAAGTTACTCTCTGTGTATCTGCATATATACATGTCTGAGGTGTACCCATTTGTTTGTATAACAGCTACCATCACCAAAACTGTGTCCCCACTATGCTAGGTATCTAACAGCGTGAGAAGGGACTAATGTGTATGCATTTGTTTGCATACATATCATACACATACATATACACATATAGTAACTTTACAAGAAAATATAAATGAATCAAAGATTATTAAACTAACGCCACTTATTAAGAGATGGTTTGTTTGGGATTGGAACATAAAGATTTCAGAGGTATTTAGAAAATGCTTCAGAAACAAGTTACAGGTACTCCATGATCTAATACTTGAAAGTTAGAAGACTTACTTCTAACTTTAGAAGGACAGAATACCTATTTTTAAATTTAATACCTAAATACGAGACAATATATTTTTAATTTATGAAGAAGCAAGAGAAAAAGCTCAATAGTAATATCATACATGTAGACCATCATGAGGACAATAAAGCGAATTGATTATGTGTTTACATGTTTTTTCTATAGTCAGGGTTATCAAGAAATACCTACAAGTCCATAGGAATTATCCAAGTTTGTCACTATCTATGTAGTTTAAATCGTAGGTAAAAAATTTGAATTTACAGAAACATTTTAAAATAATTTTCTATTAATAGGGTTTGCTCTTAACTGTATACTTGGACATGTTTAAGAATTATTTTACTAAGCACTGAGAATATTTCAAAGAGGAAACAAAGTTGTTTTTCATAATGTCAATGATGGTATAAAATTAGAAGCAGTGCAAGTGACTTACAAGGGCGAATCAGTTAGGACTATGTGGTATACCCATATGCTACAATAATCGACATCCATTAAGCATTGTGTAGACAACTATATTAAGAAATGACTGTATATAACTTAAGATTTTTAGAATGTAAAACAGCATTGATAATGTTATCAAAATTTCCTTAAAGCAAGCTAGATGAAAGTAGTACACACAAATACATTTAAAATGTAACAGTGGCTATCACTTTCTGGAGTGATGATAGATTATGCTTATTTTCTTCACATTTTTTCTCTTTATCTATATTGTTATAATAAACATGTATTCATCATTTTTAAGGAGTAGATTAAATATCTGAAGTTACCTAATAATAGTAATAAACTTTTAACATAAAGCTAAAATACTTCAATGTGTGTATTTAGGATCATTATATTCTAATTTTAGGAGCTCAAGTACATTTGAACACTGCTCTCATGTAGAAATTTACAACTCACAGTATAGTCCCAGAGCAGCAGCAGCAGCAGCAGCATCACCTGCGCAGTACTTGACAGAAATGCAGAATCTGACTCCCTCCAGAGCAACTGATTGAGTAACTGCATTTTAAAAAGCTACTCAGATGCGTGTACATTATAATTTGAGAAGCCCTCCTCTAGAGGACAAAAACTCCCTCATCTAGAAATGTTTCCTGATTTTGATTAAATGAATACTGAATATCCAATAGAACATTTAACAAAATATTTTATAAAACAAAACAGCTAAGTTGTATTATATAAAAAACATATTGGTCTACAGGTCTGTTTGTATGTGGGGAGTAGTGCTTTGAGTCATCTTCTAGCAGTTCAAAATACGGTAAGTAAGATGGTCTTACAATTGTTGTCTGATAGAAAGCTGCAATGTTAACTATATAGGTAAATTTAAATACCCTAGGACTTAAATTGAGAAAATAGAGTGTGGTGACCCATGCCTGTAAACCCAGCACTTTGGGAGGCTGAGGTGGGTGGATCATCAGGGGACAGGAGTTCGAGACCAGCCTAGCCAACATGGCGAAACCTGTCTCTACTAAAGATAGAAAAAAATACCCAGGTGTAGTAGTGCGTACCTGTAATCCTAGCTACTTGGAGGCTGAGACAGGAGAATCCCTTGAATCTGGGAGGCAGAGGTTTCAGTGAGCCGAGATTGCACCATTGCACTCCATCCTGGGTAACAGTGAGATTATGTCTCTAAAAAACAATAAAACAAAAGAAATAAAAAGACAAGTGAATTTAATAGTATGTGGGTATATGGTTTGTCTTTGTGTCCCCATCCAAATCTGATCTTCAATTGTAATACACACATGTCGAGAGAGATTGGATAATGGTAGGTGATTTCCTCCATGCTATTCTTGTGATAATGAGTTTTCAGGAGATTTGATGGTTCTGTAAGGAGCTCTTACTCCTTTGTTCTTTGCTCTTTCTCTCAATTGCCACCATGTAAGATGTGCCTGCTTCCCCTTCTGTCATGATTCTGTTTCCTGAGGCCTCCCCAGGAATGCAGAAGAGTGAGTCAGTTAAACCTCTTTTCTTTATAGTTACCCAGTCTTGGATATTATCTTTATGGGTAATATCTTTATAGCAGTGTGAGAAGTGACTAATACAGTCATCTATTTAGGCTAATACCATAAAAGTACTGTCCTTTTAATAGTAATCAAAAATTATTAATGGGATATTTTAACATTTTTTGTACTGATTCTTCAAACTCTGATGTATATATCTTAAGGTCAGACTAGCCACATTTCAAATGCTCAATATATGACTAATGTCTACTTAGTATTGAAGCAGCACAGGTAGAGACCATGGCTTAATTTTTAAGTGATAAAGTCTATTAAGACTGAGTTTTATGTCTTTCATTTTGTAATCTGTCACTGTATTCATTATGTTTTCTGGGTATGAGAAGATACCCTTTGTACAGATATCGCCAATAGTTTTCAAAATGTTTATGAGGAGGACATTCCAACTACACTTAATAATTGCAATACTGTTTACATTTGTTTGTGCTGCCTGAGTTCCCATTCATTGGTCCAGTAACAACCACCGTCACCAAAACTGCATCCCCATTATGCCGAGTATCCAGTTTTAATTTTTACAAGTTCTAGATTATGATTTTTTTTCTTTGCCCAACAGTAGAGCAGAGAGACCTCCAGAAGCCAGCAAAGGCTGTGCTTTAGAGGCAAGGGTGAAAGGAAAGCGTGAAACAGTTTTCAGTTCTCGGTAACAGCATTTTTACTAATTCTTGTCCTAGAAATACAGGACATCAGTGGCATTTTTGGTTATAGACATTGTTTTACTATAACAATGCATTACATTAGAATTGTAATTTTCTCTAGTATTAATTTGAAGAATAACTATGAATGCTTAGGGAACAAAGACTTTGTTGGATCACTGTAACTATTATGCTGATTACAAGCTGAGAAATTTATATTTAGTAGATGCCCAAATGTATTATACCTTAAAATAACTCAGAATGCACATTTTTTCCATTTATTTAATACAAAGAATTATTTATCACTACTGAAATTTATGACCACATGGAATTTTCAGGATACCTTATTAATTTTTAATTTATTCTTTAATAGACAACAAAATGTGCACATATTAATTTAGCTTATATGGTATAATGTGGAATGCCAAATGTCATGACTACCACAAATCTTTTTCCTAGTAGCACTACGGCCACTCTATCAGGACAGACTCATATTCTGTCCTCAATTCCAAGATACTCAATAATTTAATAGAAACATTTAATTATGTTTGTTTTGGAAAAAAACATTGAAGTGATACTTCATTAAATATATAGTTGACTATAAGAATTTTATTTTCAGAAGGGTAAAATGTGGGTAATAGAAAACTCTTATATTCAAATCAAGAAACTATGTATTAATTGGGAAATTAACACAGCAGCAGATGCTAATTTGCATAATTTGCCTTACTGTATTATAGCAAAAGAAATATATGAAATTCAAAACTGAACAATTTTGGTGTGACCTGGAGTTAGGAAAGTTAGAGAGCATGTGCATGTTTATGGAAAATGTCTGGGGATATTTGAAGAGTAGTAATTGTGGTAGAGGAGAAAGGTAACCAAAGAGCAGGGCAAGACATTTGAAGAAAAAAAAAGAAAAAAAGTACATTAATGAAACATGGGAATAATTGAATTCTCAAACACAAATTCTGATTTGATTATTGGAGCATTGAAAGTGCAATGTATTTTTTTTTTTTTTTTTGGCAGAATTTTGCTTTCTTGCCCAGGCTGGAGTGCAGTGGCACAATCTCAGCTCACTGCAAACTCCACCTCCTGGGTTCAAGCAGTTCTCCCTGCCTCAGCCCCCTGAGTAGCTGGGATTACAGGTGTCCACCATCGCGCCTGGCTAATTTTTGTATTTTTAGTAGAGCCAGCGTTTCAGTGTTGGCCAAGCTGGTCTCAAACTCCTGACCTCAAGCGATCTGGCCCACCTCAGCCTCCCAGAGTGCTGAGATTAGAAATGTGAACCACCACACCTGAGCTGGAGCACAATGTATCTTTTAACACAACACAACATAAAACAAAATGCTAGTGGATTGTTTTCATTGTTCTTTAAATAATATTTTTGTTTTATAATCATTTCCCTATGTGATGGTTGGGAGTGAAAACTTTACCATAGTAGTGGAGCAAAATCATCAAATTCTACAGTTTTTTTTTTCCCTTGAGATGGAGTATCTCGCTCTGTCGCCCAAGCTGGAGGGCATTAGCATGATCTTGACTCACTACAGTCTTCACTTCCCAGGTTCAAGCAACTCTCCTGCTGCCTCAGCCTCCCCAGTAGCTGGAACTACAGGCATGCACCACCATGCCTGGCTAATATTTGTATTTTTGGCAGGGACAGGGCTTCACCATGTTGGCCAGGCTATACTTGAACTCTGACCTCAGGTGATCTGCCTGCTTCTGCCTCTCAAAATGCTGGGAATACAGGCATGAGCCACTGTGAGCAGCCAAATTCTTAACTTTTAACTTAAAAAGGTATTGTCCTAGTTTAAAATAGAAAGTAAATTGGAGATGCAGTGGGAAGAACCAGTGAGTTGGTCTCTTTTTGGCTTTTTAGCTGGAGAGTGGGCTGAAGACTATTGAGGACGAGCAAGGAGACTTCTTCCGAGATCGATTTGAATCCTGAACTGTACACTACTTTCTTTGCTTTGCTATTGCTTCTGCAGAGGGAAGCGTACTAGGTCCTTTTTATGTTTGGGGAACCAAGAGTAGATTGAAAGACGTCATGCCTCAAAAAATTCATGCTGCCATAATAGCACAGAGGGATGTTGACAGGCTTCAAAACAGTGCTATAGAGTCTCCATGCTCTTTGGTGGAGTTCGGAGAGAGCTTGAATGGCAAGGATGTGCCATCAGAGGAATTCCAAGCCTTGAATTGCCACGCAGAACTAAAGAGATGGTGTGAAGACAAGCATAGCAGAAACCAGGGTGTGACTGGGAAGTGGAGATTTTTTCTTTATCTTAGCTTAGCATCAGCTGTAATGAGAAGGGAGAGCTGAAAAAGCAAATTCTAAATGTGACTAACATTAAGGTTCTAGGGTATTAAGATTAAAATACCTTAATAAGAAGCTTTATTTGTTTTATAGTTCAGTTTTGTTTTTGGAAAATATTTTTTTTATTGATATATTTGCTGAATAATTTTAATAGAATTTTATGATTTAATAATTCAAATAATAGTATTTGTGATGCTATTAGGATATGCAACACTTGGAGAAGTAGAAAAAAGCCCAATTCTCTAGAAATAATAAATTTTATTTTATGAATTTAATGAATTTTATTCTTGAATTGAATCATAGCTGTGTTTTAAACTAAAGGTCAGTGGTATGATAATATTTTTAATTGTGTTAACTTTATTTTAAATATTTTATCGTGTTCTCTATAATTGCCTACAAACATTTTAATTCTAAGACAGTTATTAATAAATTTTAGTAAATAGTTTTGCGCTATTTAATAAAACTCATCTTTCCCAAGTTATCTATAATAAAGGCAAATGGCATTTATAAAATATAATTATGTGGAAATTGACTTTTAATGCAAATTGCTTATTTATTTTTACACGTCAGTGGCTAATGTTGACAGTAAAGTTTTATGTACAAATTAAATAAAATTTTAGCTCTGTTTATTGTACCCCTGGTGAAGAAACGTGGTGTTTGAACCATAGTGAATACTCAACAAATGTAACTTGAAATGGATAAATCTCAAAGCTATTAAAATACATGAAATACTATGCAGCCATAAAAAGGAACGAGATCATGTCCTTTGCAGGGACATGGATGAAGCTGGAAGCCGTCATCCTCACCAAACTAACACAGGAACAGAAATCCAGACACAGCATGTTCTCACTTATAAGTGGGAGTTGAACAAGGAGAACACATGGGAACAGGGAAGGGAACAACACACACTAGGGCTTGTTGGGGGGTGTCGGGCAAGGAGAAGGAACTTAGAGGATGGGACAAATAGGTGCAGCAAACCACCATGGCTCACGCATACCCATGTGATCTGCACATTCTACACATGTATTTTAGAACTGAATCAAAAGAAAAAAATTACTGGTTTCGGAAGTTGTAATTACAGTTTCTCTGATACTGTTTAAAATTATAAATATCTGTTATAATAGCAATAGACAGATACTGCTGTACAATCAACATCTTTCCCACTGAAACTGAATACTGCCTCACCCAGAATTTATGTAATATACTCATCATTTCTAGTTGAATGGTATTGCCATTTCAGATAAAGTTTGCCATTCTTGGCATAAAGAAAAGAGAGGTAAAGGGACTGATAGAAGTAGACAAAGTCCTCACCCCAGATTAGCAGGGTAGCTGTGCAGGAAGAATAAGTTCTATTCTACCATGCCTCACTCTGAACAGAGGGCTAATTGATCACTTACCTCTTGCTGTGTGGTCTGACTCAGACAGCAAGGAGGGACTCAGTGGGTATCGGTCATGGAATGGTAGTGCCCGTATCCTTCTTGACTGTCATAGGGAAGAAGTGCTGACCAGTGCCCATGGGAACGGTAATCTTGGTGAACAGCTGTGAAAGGACCAGATCTTAAGAAATGCAAGGGTGGTACTAAAACCAGGAGATGGGGAAGAAGCTTGTTTCTTGCCATGATGTAGGTGGGATTTTAACCAGAAAAACTTTATGCTGCTAGTTATCACTACCACATTAATTATACTCAGGTGGTTTCTATACAACTATTATCTGTCTGGGAGCAGTGGCTCATGCCTGTAATCCCCGCACTTTGAAAGGCCGAGGTGGGCAGATCGCTTGAGTTCAGAAATCCAAAACTGGCCTGGACAACATGGTGAAACTTTGTACAGAAACTATAAAAATAAAATTAGGCATTGAGACATGAGGAATAACATTTTATGAGGTGGCATTGTTAAGGATGAAAACATAGACTGAAGTAAGTTTTCTCATCTCATTTTATTTTGCATAGCTCCATATCACTTTAAAATGCTCCAGCTGGGGGGAAAAAAGCTAATTTTCTATCACCGTACAGACTACAACTTTGAAATACGTATTTTCTATTTCTTATGAAATTTGATGCATGCATGGATATTTGTGCTTTGTTTTAAATATTACACTCTTATTTTGTCTAGCTTCCCAGAGCATCTTCAGTTCTGCCAACCTCTACATTTATAATTTTATCATAATACTAATGTGCCATGGCTTGAAAATGTCTTCTTAATCAGTGAAGAGAAACATAGGGAGATTTTTTACTTATGCTGTAATCAAGGAGAATAAGATTTGAGTGAATATTAAGACAAGGAAAGGTACAAAAGATTGAGTCCTGGAATGTAGACCAGAAAATTAATTTTAAACCTTCATTGCCATCTAAATTACTGTAGTCTACTTATGCAACTTTGAATAACCTGGCGATTTCTCATTTCAAACTAAATAGGAAAGCCTAGATTAGCAGTTCTTGACTATCTTTTCTAGCTATTATATTTGTGTGTGTATATATATACATATATGTGTGTGTGTGTTTGTGTGTGTGTGTGTGTGCATGCATGTGTATACATATATACATGTACATTTTTATGCCAGATAATATAAGCGTGAGAGACTTCCATGGGGCAAGGAAGTAAATGTACATAGGAAAGTGAGTAAAAGTGTTAGGATTACACTATTTCCCTATTTGGTACATTTTTTCTAGGGCAAACAATTGACAAACAACAATAAATTATTGTTGGTAAAGCCCTACAACTAATCCTACCACACCTACCACACTTTGATGATTTATTTCTATTGGAATATCTCATCTCTGTTTCTTACCAGTTCTAGAATTCCGTGATTCTGATCTACCTCTTTAATGAAGATTTGTCACTAACCCGTGTATTTAAGCTAGTCCTAGGAATTAGTGGCATAGGGAATGACATTTTCTCAATCAACACCCTGCCTGTGTATTTAATGCATCTATTACAAGCAATAATGAAATACACAGTTGCCAAAATCCAATGAGGGTTTTGGGAATTTCACAACTAAACTCTATAAACTGCTTTAAAGATTTAAGGAGACACTTATTCTTCTAAATTCATCCCTGAGAGAATAGATGCATTGTTTTATGTGCTGTGTTTGTGAAAATTAGGCACCTTAAATAGTATTTCATCAATGTATTTGGTTCTTATTATTCTTGTCAGTTTAAAATACTAAGGGAAATACCATTAACATGTGCTCCCATCCTACTCCACAGTATTAATGTATTAAAGTAATAGGAACTATTCTAAGGTTATGAAGTCATCCTTTTGCAAATTCATGTGTAACCCACCAGCATAAGATAGATAACATAACTTGAGGTTGCTACAAGACAGTGATGACTGCAGGATTTTAGTATCTATTAGGCTATTTAAGGAAATCCCCTTAGAAAAATAATGACCCTTTTGTCTCCTTGAAAAACTAGGAGTCATCCATTTATCTCCATTCCTGGCTCAGGCCATCAACATTTCTCACCTTGGTTATGCGAAGTCCTCTTAAGTGGTGCCTAACATGAGCCTATCACTCAACTAATCTGACGTTCACACTGCATCCAGGGAGTTAGACTAAAGATGTGTACTTACTCTGCATAAAATGATTGAGTAGCTTCATGGGAAAGACCACCTTACCAGTACCTAGCATCCTTCCTGATTTAGGCTTTGCTTGTCTCTACAGTCCCAGTGATATTCACCGTTTTCTCTACTACAGCCAGACTGAGTCAGGGAGATCCCACAAATGTATCGCATACTCTCTTCTGAAGGTCTGGTGTTGCAGGGGATGGGTGGGGGGGAGGGTCCAAATGGCACTGCAGAGTGGTGAAAAGCTTGGTCCCTGGATCTGCACCACAGGTTTGCATCTTATCCATGCTGCCAACTAGCTGTGCTGCTTGGACAGATTTTGAACTCTGTCTGTTTCTGTTTCCTTGTCTCTAAAGTGGTATTAAGTAGTACCAACTTGATATTTTATGCATTAAAGTAGGTAGAATCCTACCTGGCATATAGTGGGCACTGTGTAACTATAGATACAGTTGTTTTCCTTATTCTGGAACACTCTTTCACACTCCCTCGTCCGGTTTTAACTTTTCTAATGGTTCCTTTAGGTCTCATTTTAAGTATCAGTTATTTGTGCTTGGCCTTGGACATGTTCTCTCACTTTCTTCCTCACTTGTGCTTGTGCTTTTGTTCTCTCCCTCCCTCCCTCCCCCACCCTTGCTGTCTCTCTCCTGTCTCTCTCCTGTCTCTGCCCTTTCCTCCCCTCTCTTGGCTTCCCATCTACATTGAGTTCCTTTTTTTCCAAGTAGTTATGTCGTCTTCTCATACTTTACAGCAAGACATATTTTTACTTCGCAGCCTTTCCTAACTAAACTTGTGAACACAGGGATTGCATTTATCTTCTTCATTGTGATATTGCCAATGCTCAGCACAGTGCCTGAAACACATGAGATCATACCTGTTTAAGACAAAATGAAAAATTCATGATTTCATTAATAGCAGGTGTTTATCTTAAAAAGAATGTGAGCAAACATACACTCAATGTGTACAACTATACCATTGGGTAAACTACTGGTGAGTTTGTATGTGTGTATCTGAGTGCGTAGCTGAGAGTGAGACAGATGCAGATGGCAAATCTTATCAAAAATATCCAAGTTCAACTGATATGTGAAGACAGGATTTAATAAAGACTTTTAAAGTAATGTCTAATCAAGTAAGAAAAGTTAATGTGTGAAAGGCTGAGACACATCGAATCTTTATTTTATTGAAAACATAAAAAATGCTGTCAGGAAAGTGTCTTGCCTAAATATTTATGTATTTATTTAGCTTTTGTTCTGTCTCTGAAGTGTCCCACAGAATTCTTCAGGATTAATCTATTACATTGTTTGAATAAAAATAAAAATGACCTCCAAGAAATGCAGATGCTTATTGATAATAGTAATATATTTGCATAGAAAATAATTTTTAAGTTTAGAGGTATAATACACCCTCTCCAAGTTAAAGAAATATACCTGTGTGTGCATGCACACACGGTAATTCACATACTCACATACACACACACACCAGGTTTACTGAGGACTTTCAATCTTTGCAGGTGTACATGTGAAAAATGTTAATTTCCTTGTAATTGTTCTCCAAATGTGCCGTGTTATGATCTACTTTCTTGCTAATCAGCAGTAGCCAAAATAACATGACCAGATCCCGTAATTTCTTGTCACTTTTTTATTCTAACAGTCTGTTTCTTGTTCTTATGATTCAGTTCAGTTTATTTTAAAATTGTGATTTCACTCTTTGAAAACCCTACTCTGCCCCCTCAAAACTGCCCATGACACCTGTTTGTGATCTGAAGTTAACTCAAACTTTTTTCCTTTTGCTTTTTTTAATGTGTGCCACCTTTTCTGGTATTAGGCTTAACTTGCTGATCTAGATCATTGTCTTGCCTGTGGGCTCACTGTAGATGGGTGTTGGCTGCATTGTGATGATGGAGTTCTGGTAGGCTTCTCCTATGAGCTTTAGCAATCCCCTGAGAGATTTGGCCCCGAGAGGGTGGCTGCAAGCCGTATTCCTCTGATATGCACCCCAAACAGAAGCTCTCCAAGCATAATCTGACTTACAATGTCATATACTGCACAAGCAAGATGGTGTGTCCAGAATTAGCCTTCTGTTAGGAACTGAGAGTTCCAGAAGAATATTCCTGGACCCTGGCAAGTAGATCACTTGCCTCTGTGTCAACCCTCCCCAGTTTTCTCTCTTTCCAGAAGTATCTCTGGGAAGTATTATCAAGTCCTTTGACTTAATAACCTTCATTTAAATAATTACATTCTAGCTGCTGCTTGTAGACTTGTCCAGTATGTACTAGTCTTTCTTTAGACCCATTTTCTTGGCTAAGAGGAGAAACAGTTTCAAAAATAGAAAGGGCAGATCGAAAGGAAAGAAGATGGAAAGGAAAAGAAATGGAAGGGAAATTTAAGATTTCCTCTTCTAATCTTTCATAGGTACCTCATAGATGTTGGTAGTAGAGGGCTCAGGGAGTTTGTGTCTCATGGTAGGACACATTCTCTTAGGTTAGGCTGCTCAGGAAGCCTTCCAGAGAATGGCCTTTGACTCCAGCTGGGAGTGGTTCCCTGAATATACAATGTGACACACTTGGAATTCTTTATTCTCAGCTTACATATTTTGATGTAGTTTTAGAATATTAGAAAAGACCTAACTCAGTACTTTGCTATGCTTGTAACTGTAACTCTAATTATAGATTTCAGAGAGATGATGGCCATTTGACAAGCTTTCAACAGACAGCTGTGTCAAAATTGAAAAACATTAAAGTCTGATTTTTCCAGACATCATAGCATAGTGATAGAAAGCACAGACTTAGAGACAAATGGCTAGAGGTACTACCAACCTTATACTCCTTTGTAAAATAAAGATAGTATTAAAAATGTTTATAAAGAGCCATGGTAAGGATTTAATGACTTCTGTAAAGCATCAAGAAAAGTGTCTGATTATATGGACATTTCTCCTTTTTTTTTTCTTTTAATTTTAGGGGTACACGTGCAGGATGTACAGGTTTGTTACATAGGTAAAATGTGATGGGGGTTTGCTGTACAGATTATTTAATCCCCCAGGTATTAAGCCTTGTATTCATCAATTATTTTTCCTGATCCTCTCCCTTCTCCCACCCTCCACTCCTACAGGTGCCTAGTGTGTTGGTTTCCCTCTGCGTGTCCATGTGTTCTCATCCTTTAGCTCACACTTACAAGTGAGAACTTGACATATTTGGTTTTCTGTTCCTGTACTAGCTTACTAAGGGTTTTCAGTTGCATCCATGTCCCTGCAAAAAACATGATCTCATTCTTTTTCATACCTGCATAGCATTCCATGGTGTATATGTACCACATTTTTAAAAATTCATTCTATCATCGGTGAGCATTTAGGTTGATTGCCTGTCTTTGCTATTGTGAATAGTGCTACAATAAACATATACATGCATGTGTCTCTATATTTTAATAGAACAATCTACATTCTTTGGGGTATATGTCCAGTAATGGGATTGCTAGGTCAAATGGTATTTCTGTCTTTAGGTCTTTGAAGAACCGTCGCACTGTCTGCCACAGTGGTTGAACTAGGTTACACTCCCACGACATATACGCATTCTTTTTTCTCCACAACGTTGCCAGTATTGGTTACCGACTGGTGTGAGTTGGTATCTCGTTGTGGTTTGAATTTGCATTTTTCTAATGATCATTGATTTTGAGTGTGTTTTCCTATTATTTTTGGCTACATATATGCCTTCTGAGAAACATTTGTTGAAGCCCATTGCCCACTTTTCTGTGGGTTTTTTATTTCTTGTAAATTTAAGTTTATTATCGATATTGGATTTTAAGCCTTTGTCAGATGTGTCATTTGCAAAAAAATTTCTCCCATTCTGTAGGCTGTTTACTCTGTTTATAGTTTCTGTTGCTTTGAAGAAGCTCTTTAGTTTAATTAGATCTATATGGACATTTCTTCTGTTTGTTTTTATTCTACTGGTTACTTGTCACTGCCCATGTTTTCCCTGCTCCCAAGATCACTAACTATTCAAGCAGAACATCTGGTTGACTTTGTGAAAGGTGGGAATACCGCAATACAGTCCCTCTTGTCTGATGCAAACAAATGGCAGTTGAAAAAGCAAAAAGTGGAGAAACTTATGCTTAGATGTCTGAGACAAGGATTGTCTCAAGGCTTTTCTGAAATAACCCCCCAACCCTGACAAAAAAAAAATTCCTTCTTTAGGACTGCAGCAATACAGATAAGATGCTTTCTAAAGAACACTTGCCTAATAACACCATCTTCTCCAATGAACTGGCACCAACTTTGGCTTTGAGCCTCTGAAACCAGTGAATTCTGTTTTGAAGAAGCTTATATAAACTTCTCCTTTTTACCCTTGCTCTAAGCTTTCCCTTACCTTTCCATCTTTGGGTATATGTGTGGTTTTCCATGGATATGGATATTAGATTATGTTCCTTCTTGCTTATTCCCAAATAAATTGATTGTATTAGAAGGCTTTTTTTTTGGTGGGGGGGGCTGACACTAGGGATGCCTCTTCAGTTCAGTGTCCTTTGCTCTGAGCAGATCACTCTATTGATTGTCCATCCTACTAACTAATTGTTGGAGTACAAGTTGCTTCATGTCCTAAATTTCTCTGAGGAATTATTGACCAGCTAATACTAAATGAGTACCATCCAGTAGGATACTCACTTTAATAGAGAGTAAACCTATAACTCCAAGTTGAAATCTTGCCCATCAGGACCGGGTGAGGTGATAGATTTTTATAGATTTCTGAGAATTTTTAAATCCCAGCACTAAAGAGGTCATCTGTGGGAGGGGCCCAGTGTTATACCTAAGGTTATAAATAGATTTTGGTAAAAGAGTAAAAAATGCAACTACGAATACAATTAAAATAGAAACGGATTAATCTAAATGGAAATTCTTCAAAATTCAAGTACTGTATGTTAATGGGGGCGGGTAATGGAGAAGGCACATAGCCCGTGAAGTTGGCGTATGGGTACTAAATTGCTACTCTTCAACAAGTAGTGGTGTTACTTTAAGTATATCATTTCATTTCCTTGACAAAAGGAAATAATTATATCTGACTTGCTACCATCTAGAGCTGTATAATACTAGATAAAATAACATGTGAAAAAATACTTTGAAAAATACAGAATTCCTTATGGATATAATTGTTATTACAGTTTCACTACCATCACCTCAAAACTCCAGCAGTGTTTGCAGATGCCACTCTTGTCTCATTTCTGTCTTGCAACAATGTTGTAATTTTTGAATGGGGTAATAAATATGTAAAACTGTTAATGTCCAACATGTAATAAATAGTAAATTATTACTTGCTATTATTACTACTGTGATTGATAATTATTGATTTTATTACATAATTTTCATGTCAGACAGTGAGTTCTTATTACTCTGTTTTATTCAGCCTTGCACCGCTGGTGCTCAGAATATCTTAAAGACTTAATATATGATTGTTGAAATAATTGGCTAGTTATGGTTACATCGATACAATAGATTATAACATAAAAACATTAAGTATCAGTGGAACAGTAGAGAAGGTGAAAATTCAGAAGCCACCTGGTGATGAAAAGCTAAAACTAATACAGAAATAGATATACTATATACTTTTTGTCACATTATAGGATTTTTCCAAGAAATGCATTTTTTTCTCACAGGCCTCTCACCTGGCCTCTGCAGTCACTGCATGGTGTTCTGGCACATGTGAAAAGCCTGCTGTAATAAAATTACAAGGACTTCTGCCTATAAAATTTTATATACTGCAGACTTTGAATCTGCATTACTTTGCAGAAGCAATGGATTTCATAACTTGGTAGTTGTTAAGGAAAAATAAGAAAAAAATCAGTAAGTTCTTGAATTTGCTACTGTGAAAACATAAATCTTTAGAACAAAGACTTAAACACAAATCATTACAAAGGAAAATTTATTACTGAAATAAAAGTACTCTGAATTAAGGAATTCTGCAGTATATAAAATCTTACGGCCCTGGGATCTTGTTGTATGCTAATCACACTGCTTAAAGCTCTCTACTAAAATGCAAGAGTGTTGCTAGGTTATTAAACTATGTATATGACATGTTTGACTACACTTTGAGAAACTCAAACTCATTATCAAGCTAAAAATGTTAAATTTCTATCTCCTATGAAATAGTGATTTTTAAAATAAAGTAAAATATGTTTTAAAGGTCAGCAAAGTAAGTTTTTGTGAGATAAAAGTAAGTTTTCTGATATTACACAACAATAATTGATACTAATATACCAGAAGTATCAGGCAAAGATGTACTTATTGAATTCCAAAAGGAATTATGTTTTATTGACCATTGCTCAGAGAGGAGAAAATAATGTATCTTTTTTTCTGTAATTATCTTCTCTGTTTAGCTTATCTCAGAGACCTAAAAGCTACCAATGGTGAGTTCCTTTACATGTTTATGGGAGCTGTTATTATAATAGACATCTGAGATGATGTTTATCTTTAACCTTGTCCTTGTCCTTCTGATCCAAAGGACAAGAATCTGACTAAATGTTGGGGTCTGACCTGCAGATCTTATCTCAGCGATGGATGAACAAATGAATTCAGACACAGATATCCAGTGAAAGAGCAAGCTTTGGGGCTAGGGTCACTCACATATACTGAGAAGGGTCTGGTAAAGAGTTGGCAGCTGTGGCCCTGACCAGCCAGTAAAGTTCACATTTATTTAGTACAGATAAATGACAGAGGTCTTGAATAAACACCACTAGTGAGTAATTAACTTTGCCAACCCCCTAAGTAGAAAGCTGTTCCCCATCCTTAAGATCAAAGGTTAGTCTTAGGACAACCTGAATAAACAAGCTATTTAGATAAACTCCTCTATATTAGTATGCATTTATACCCTAAGCTTTTAAGAGATTTCAGCTGCTTTTAGCCAAACCTTTTACTGAAGCAATGCAACTCCCCCTACAACCTTCCAAGAACGTTTGTATTTCCTACAACTGTCTTTATAATTTTTCCTCTAAAATTTTTCCCACCACCCTAACTGAACTCACACAACTAGCGTTAGAACATTTTCTACCACATGAGCAGTTTTGAGGATTCTGACTTCTGAAACAGCTGGTCAAGCTTACAGCATTTATCTTTTAGTTAATACATGGCCTTGATATTTTGGGGCACACATGGCAACATGTAATGTCATGCTGATCCAGTTACTTTTGCAATAAGGATATCTTAATTGTGTTTTTGTCTTCTCCCTATGAAGCTGTTATTCACTAATTCCACTAAAAAAAAAAAAAAAAAAGGATTTCAGAGACCACATTCAAAATATAGATTACATTTCTTAAAAATAGGTTTCTTCATTGTTCAAAACTGTTTCTTTTATTCTACATCCTTATTTTCCAGAAATGGGGTGGCTTGGTGATTAAGATATAAATGTGTGTATGTACCTATGTGTAAACAGTTTCATAGTGATTTTTATGTGTCTGTTAACTTTTTTCAAAAAAGCCACTTATCATCAACTTCATGACCTAGCAATTACCAAAAGCTTCTATTTGGGCAATACTGTTTTCTAAATTACCAAACACCTTTCCATTCCTGTTGATGCCCTTTTCTTTAGGAAAACGTGGATTCCCCTTGGCACTCTCCAAAAGACAGATTTCCAGCTGTTCCCCTTCTACTAAAGCACTTTCTTTCTCCTTCATACTCACAGCCCTTTGTCTTTACATGTTTTCTGGTATTTATATATTTTTATTTGTTATTCAGGTATGTTTGACTCTCTCACAAAATAAGTAAAAATCACTCAAATAATTATTGACCAAAATATATCATTCGACACATACATTATAAAAGATATTTAAAACTGGTTCCCTCAATATTCAATGAATTTCTGAGTATTCCTTTTCTACAAAAGAACTTAACTACCTGGTTATATAGCAAGTAAGCTTTTCATAAAAGGAAGGTTAAAACATAGGCTAAAAGCACTAGACAAAATATGTTACAAAGAAGGATTATATAGTCTAGAGATGGGTGATTCAAATATATGGCTACACAAAACAACCATTCGAACATATGTTTAAAAAATACCTGTTCCTGAATGGCGGATACATGAATCTAAACCCCTCCACATATTATTATCCCAAAACATTCAGGAAGGAATGTAAAAATAAAACACATGTAATCAACAAAGTTAGCACTTTTATGAGAAAGAAAATGCCATGGATTTCAAATTACCTATAAATGGATAATTACACACAAAATCCCATCAGTGTTTGCACCAGAGCTCCAATGGCCATTGCAAGACCATGACTGTGGATAGGTGAGAGGGAAGGTAAAGAGAATCTGTGAAAAATGGGAGAGGACAGGGAAACAGAGAGAGTAGAGAGAAAATTATCTGCAAAAAGATAAAGTTCAATAGAAAGAGGTAAATTAATGCACAGAGTTCTGTGACAGGGTGACACAGTATCAAATACAGTAAAGAAATAAATTACTTGAGGTCCATATGAGAAGAATACAAATAAAGTGTTAAAGAAATTGAAGAAAGTCATGTAAACAACCAAGATAAAGAAATTAAAATATATAAGCTTTTTTGTCTGTATTCCATTTTAATCACTGTCTCTTTGACTACATTATTTTATCTGCTATTTCCACCCTCTCTCTATATATAATTCCATAAATATATGTATTTATTTGGATATGTATTTCTTTTAAATATATATTAAATATATATGTATCTCCTATATAGGGGGAATATATACATGTAAGTATATATAAATATATATAGGGAATACATAAATATATATATCATATATGGGAATATATATATATATAAAAAGAGATTATATGTACATAGTAGAATAATATGTATTAAAAAGTGAAATTATAACTAGAGACAAGCCTCATTTTATTGCACTTTGCCTTATTCTATAGAGATATTTTAAGATATTTTAAAATATTATACTATAGACATAAGATAATTGAAGATTGTCACAACCTTCAACAAACAAGCTTACCAGTACCATTTTCAAAGAGCATGTGTTCACTCTGTGCCTTTGTGTCACATTTTGATCATTTTCACGATATTCCAAAGTGTATTATTATTAATAATGTATTTCTTAAAGTGATTTTTGATCATGGATTTTTGATGTTACTATTAACTTTTTTGAGGTGCTACGGACTCCACCCACATAAGACTGTAAACGTAATTGCTCAATACTGCTCATCTGCTGACTGCTCTACTGCAGGCCATGTTTTCCTGTCTCTCTACCTATCCTTGGTCTTCCTTATTCCCTAAGAGACAACACTACTGAAATTACGCCAAATGAAAACCCTACCATGCCTCTAAGTGTTTAAAGTGAAAGAAAAAGTTACACGTCTCTCACATTAAATCAAAACCTAGAAATGATTGCACTTACTGAGGTAGGCATGTCACAAGCTGAGATAGCCTGAAAGCTAGGTCTCTGGCACCAAGCATCAGCCAGGTTGTGAGTGCAAAGCAGATGTTTTTGAGGGAAGTTAAAAGTGCTACTCCAATGAACATACAAATAATAAGAATGTGAAACAGCTGTATTTCTGATGTGGAGTCAGTTTTAGTGGTCTTAGAAGATTAAACCAGTTTCAACATTCTCTTAACCCAAAGCTTAATCCAGAGTAAGGCCCTAAGTCTCTTCAATTCTTTGAATCCTGAGAGAGAAGAGGAAGATGAAGCTTACAACCTAGCAAAGGTTGATGCATAAGGTTTAAAGAAAAAATCCATCTTCACAACATAGAAATGAAAGATGAAGCGGCAAGTGCTGATGTAGAAGCCGTAGCAAGTTATCTGGGACATCTGTCTAAGATTATGGATGAAATTAGCTGTGGTAAAAAACAGATTTTTCAATATAGAGGAAACAGCCTTTTTCTAGAAGACGATGCCATCTAGGACTTCCATAGCTAGGCAGGAGAAATCCATGCCTGGCTTCAAAGATTCAAAGTACAGGTTTACTCTCAACCTGTATTGTTAGGTTCTAATGCACCCGATGATTGTAAATTGAAGCCAGTGCTCAGATACCATTCCAAAATCCTGGATCTCTTAAAAGTTACGCTAAATCTATTCTGCCTGTGCTCTGTAAATGAAATAACAAAGTCTAGATGACAGCACATCTGTTTATAGCATGGTGTACTGAATATTTTAAGCCCACAGTGGAGATTTAATGCTCAGAAAAAAGATTCCTTTCAAAACATGACTGCTCGTTGACAGCGCCCCTGGTTACCCAAAGGCTCTGATGGAGATGTACAAGATGATAGAATGCTGTTTTCATGTCTATTAACACAACATCCATTCTACAGCAGTGTGTCAAGGAGTAATTTTGATATTGAAGTTTTATTATTTAAGAAAAATGTTTCATAAGGTGATAGCTGCCATACAGCTGTAGCCTGTGATTCTTCCGACGTTTCTGGGCCAAGTAAAATAAAAGCATTCTGATAAGGATTCACCACTCTAGATGCCATTAAGAACATTCAAAATTCTTGGAAGGAGGTCAAAATAGCAACAATAACAAGAGTTTAGAAGTTGATTTCAACTATTAAGAATGACCTGTGAGAGAAGCCACTGCAAATGTGGTAGAAATATCAAGAGAACTAGAATTAGAAGTGGAGCCTGATGCTACAATCTCAGGATAAAATTTGAACGAATGAAAAGTTGGTTGTTACGGGTGAGACAGAACGCAGTTCCTTGAAATTGAATCTACTCGTGGTGAAGACGCTGTGAACATTGTTGAAATCATTGCAAAGACTTTTAAACATGACATAAATGTAGTTAATAAAGCAGTGGCAGGGTTTGAAAGATTGATTCCAATCCTGAAAGATGTTATACTGTGAGTAATGTGTTATCAAACTGGATAGTATCCTACACTATAGAGAAATTTTTTTGCCAAAGGAAAAGTCAAATGTAGCAAACTTCACTCTTGTCTTAGTCTAAGAAATTGCCACAGGCACTTCAACGTTCAGCAGCCACGAACCTGATCAGTCAGCAGCTGTCCACGTCGACACAAGACCCTCCAGCAGCAAAAGATGACCACTTGTGGAAGTCTTAGATAGCATTTTTTAACAATAAAGTATCTTAATTCAGGTATTTACATTTTTCAGATGAATGTTACTGTATACTTAGTGGACTAAGTATAGTATAAACATAATTTTTATATGCACTGGGATGCAAAAAAATGTGCGACTGACTTTATGGCAGTATACACTTTGTTGCAGATGTCTAGAACTAAACCTACAGTGTTTCCAAAGTATGCCTATAATTATATTCACTAATAATTTAATAAAACTTTCTAGGAATAAGAAAGAATCCCTTAGATCTACATATTGAAAGGCTGTACTTGTGTACCTTACCTGAAACAACTCCAAAACATATCTTAGTAAAACTATTAAACTTTAAAGATAATTTAAAATATCCTTAGATTCCTCTAGGAAAAAATGATTAAATTACTTAGTAAGAAAATTAGGCTGCCTGTAGACTTCTCAGGAATAACATACAAAGCAAGGAGATAATGGAATGAATGAAATTGCAGGAAACCCAAGAAAAGAGTAAGCCAAACATTTTATGTCCAGACAAAAAATTTTCTTCTTTAAGTATCAAGTGTACAGAAAAATGATATGCAAGAACTGTGAGAACATTATATATACAAGCTGTTTATGAATAATCTATTGTATAATGAGTTTCATCTAAATAAAATGTACTGGTGAAACTTCAGCAAGGGACTTGATTAGCATTAATACATTTAATTCTTGAAATGTGACTTAAAAGGGGTGAGGACGTGAGTGGATGAACAATATGTAAGTTTTATTTATTCTAGCAAAATAAAGTATTCAAGCATAAAATGAGAAGAGAGAAGTAAAACTAGAAAGATACTAATTGTTGAGTACGTTTTAGGTGTGAGTTAAAGGATACTACCTAAAAATGAAAGCCAGTTAATACCATGCTAAAGATAAGAGGTAGGGGTGGGAGGAAGCAACTTTAGGGAATTGGGGATTATAAAACTTATAAATGCAAAAATAATTGATAGAAAATCTTGCAAACTTTTCTAAATACCAAAATAATTTTTAAAAGAAGACAATAAATTGAGAAGCACAGTAAACAAAACATAATTTATACAGAAAGCATACCAAAAAATGAAAGCACTATACCCAAACACTAGACCCATCAGTTCTATCAATAAACATGAATAGGCTGAACTTATCTTTTAAAATAAAAAGAATTTAAATTTGGCTTAGAAAGCAAAATGAAAATCTGTACTGTATGCCAGACACATCTAAAATATGGTCATTCCAAAAAGTTAAATAGGTGGAAAAAACACATCAGGCAAATGGAAAAAATAAGAAAACAAACCTAATACCAGAGAAAGTAGAATTTAGGCAAATAAGCATTAGAGGAGACAAACAATGTTGTTTCATGTGGCTAATGGCCACAGTTCATTAGTTATATAAAATATTACAAGTATCTATACACTAAAAAATACAACGACACACATACAGAACAGAAACTTCAGATGGTACAGGAGGTACAAAGAGAAAAAACACTAACAATAGTGTTGCTTTTATTCTGTTGAATTGTCTTTTTTTGACATTAATTTTTAATGTGATTTTTAAAATTTAAATTGATGATTTGTTTTTTTTTTCTTTTTTTATTATACTTTAAGTTCTGGGGTACATGCGCAGAATGTGCCATGGTGGTTGGCTGCATTCATCACCCCGTCATCTACGTAAGGTATTTCTCCTAACACTATCCCTCCTGTAATCCACCACCCTCCTGCTATCCCTCCCCTACCACCCGAGCCCCCAACAGGCCCCAGTGTGTGATGTTCCCCTCCATGTCTCCATGTGTTCTTATTGTTCAACACCCACTTACGAGTGAGAACATGTGGTGTTTGGTTTTCTGTTCTTGTTTCAGCTTGCTGAGAATGATGGTTTCCAGCTTCATATATGTCCAGGCAAAGGACATGAACTCATCCTTTTTATGGCTGCATAGTATTCCATCGTGTATATATACCAAATTTTCTTTATCCAGTCTATCATTGATGGGCATTAGGGTTGGTTCTATGTCTTTTCTATTGTGAAAGTACGGCAATACACATATGCGTGCATGTGTCTTAATTACAGAATGATTTTTAATCCTTTAGATATATATCCAGTAATGGGATGGCTGGGTCAAATGGTATTTCAAGTTCTAGATCCTTGAGGAAGCATCACACTGTCTTCCACAGTGGTTGAACTAATTTACACTCCCACTAACAGTGTAAAAGCTTTCCTGTTTCTGCACATCCTCTCCAGTACCTGTTGTCTCCTCATTTTTTAATGATCGACATTCTAAATGGTATGAGATGGTATCTCAATGTGGTTTTGATTTGCATTTCTCCAGTGACCAGTGATGATGAATTTTTTTTCATGTTTGTTGGCTGCTTATTTGTTTTTTCATATGTTGGCTTCATATTTGTTTGTTATTCACAATGGTTTCAAAGAACATCTTTATTTCTGCCTTTGTTTCATTTATTTTTAATGTCTCCTTTTGAAAAGTGTTCATATCATTTGCCTAGTTTTTGATGGGGTTGTTTGTTGTTGTTGTTTTTCTTGTAAATTGGTTTAAGTTGCTTGTAGATTCTGGATGTTAGCATTTTGTTAGATGGGTAGATTGCAAAAATTTGTTCCCATTCTGTTGGTTGCCAGTTCACTCTAATGATAGTTTCTTTTGCTGTGTAGAAGCTCTTTAGTTAAATTAGATCCCATTTGTCTATTTTGGCTTTTTTTTGCTGTTACTTTTGGTGTTTTAGTCATGAAGTACTTGCCCATGCCTATGTCCTGAATGGTATTGCCTAGGTTTTCTTCTAGGGTTTTTATGGTGTTTGGTCTTAGGTTTAAATATTGGATCCATCTGAAGTTAATTTTTGTATAAGGTGTAAGGAATGGATTCAGTTTTAGTTTTCTGCATATGACTAGCCAGTCTTCACAGCACCATTTATTAAACAGGGAATCCTTTCCCCATTGCTTGTTTTTGTCAGGCTTGTCATAGAGCGGATGGTTGTAGATGTGTGGCATTAGTTCTGAGGCCTCTGTTGTGTTCTGTTGGTCTATCTCTCTGTTTTGGTACTAATACCATGCTGTCTTGATTACTGTGGTCTTGTAGTATAGTTTGAGATCAGGTAGGGTGATACCTCCAACTTTGTTCTTTTCACTTAGGATTGTCTTGGCTGTGCGGGCTCTTTTTTGGTTCCATATGAAATTTAAGGTGTTTTTTTGTTTGTTTGTTTGTTTGTTTTTTTCCCTCCAGTTCTTTGAAGAAAGTCAGTGGTTATCTTGATGGGGATAGCATTGAATCTATAAATTACTTTGGGCAGTATGGCCATTTTCACAATATTGATTCTTCCTAACAATGAGCATGGAATATTTTTCCATCTCTTTGTGTCTTCTCTTATTTTCTTGAGCAGTGGTTTGTAGTTCTCCTTGAAGAGATTCTTCACATCTCTTGTTAAGTTGTATTCCTAGGTATTTTATTCTGTTTGTAGCAGTTGTGAATGGGAGTTGACTAATGATTCAGCTGTGTTTGTCTGTTATTGGTGTATAGGAATGCTTGTGATTTTTGCACATTAATTTTGTATCCTGAGACTTTTTTGAAGTTGCTTATCAGATTAAGGAGATTTGGGGCTGAGACAGTGGGGTCTTCTAAATACACAGTCATGTTGTCTGCAAATAGAGACAATTTGACTTTCTCTTTTGCTATTTGAATACACTTTATTTCTTTTCCTTGCCTGATTGCCCTGGCCAGAACTTCCAATACAGTGTTGAATAGGAGTGGTGAGTGAGGGCATTCTTGTCTTGTGCTGTTTTCAAAGGGAATGATTCCCATTTTTGCCCATTGAGTATGATATTGGCTGTGGGTTTGTCATAAATAGCTCTTACTATGTTGAGATATGTTCCATCAATACCTAGTTTACTGAGAGTTTTTAGCATAAAGGGCTGTTGAATTTTGTCAAAGGCCTTTTCTGCATCTGTGGTTATAATCATGTGCTTTTTGTCTTTGGTTCTGTTTATGTGATTATGTTTATTACGTATGTTGAACCAGCCTTGCATTCCAGGGATGAAGCCAACTTGATCGTGATGGATAAGCTTTTTGAGGAGGTATTGGATTTGGGTTGCCAGTATTTTATTGAATATTTTTGCATAGATGTTCATTAGGGATATCGGCCTGAAATTTTCTTTTTTAGACGTGTGTCTGCCAGGTTTTGATAGCAGAATGATGTGGGCGTCATAAAATGCATTGGAGAGGATTCCCTCTTTTTCTATTGTTTGGAAAAGTTTCAGAAGGAATGCTACCAGCTCCTCCTTGTGCCTCTGGTAGAATCCGCCTGTGAACCTGTCTGGTCCTGGAATTTTTTTGCTTGGTAGGCTATTAATTTCAGACCTTGTTGTTGGTCTATTTAGGGATTTGACTTCTTCCTGTTTACTCTTGGGAGGG
>NW_016107497.1:2197951-2213464 GCF_001604975.1 Cebus imitator
CTTGTCTTCTGGGAGCTTTTGAATTTGTTTGTTCTTGCTTCTCTAGTTCTTTTAATAGTGATGTTAGAGTGTTGATTTTAGATTTTTCCTCCTTTAACTTTTGGGCATTCGGTGCTATCTTTTATCTTTTGGGCATTTAGTCCCTGTATACATTGCTTTAAATGTGCCCCAGAGATTGTGGTATCTTCTGTCTTCATTCTCATTAGTTTCAAAGAACATCCTTATTTCTGTCTTCATTATTTATCCAGTAGTCATTCAGGAGTAGATTATTCAGTTTCCACACAGTTGTGTGATTTTGAGTGAGTTTCTTAATCCTTAGTTCTAATTTGATTGCACTGTGGTCTGAAGAGACTGTTTGTTATGATTTCTGTTATTTTACATTCACTGGAGAGTGTTTCACTTCCAATTATGTGGTCAATTTTAGAATAAATGTGATGTGGTGCTGAGAAGAATGTATATTCTGTGCTTTTGGGGTGGAGAGTTCTGTAGATGTCTATTAGGCCCACTTGGTCCAGATCTGAGTTCAAGTCCTGGATATCCTTGTTAATTTTCTGTCTGATTGATCTGTCTAATATTGACAGTGGAGTGTTAAAGTCTCCCGTTATTATTGTGTGGGAGTCTAAGTCTCTTTGTAGGTCTTTAAAAACTTGATATAGGTATCTCGATGCTCCTGTATTGGGAGCATATATATTTAGGATAGTTAGCTCTTTTTGTTGCATGGATTTCTTTACCATTATGTAATGCCCATCTTTGTCTCTTTTGAGCTTTGTTGGTTTAATGTCTTTTTTTATTAGAGACTAGCCTTGCAACACCTGCTATTTTTCCTTTTCATTTGCTTGGTAAACCTTCCTCCATCTTTTTATTTTGAGCCTATGTGTGTCTTCGTGCATGAGGTGGGTCTCCTGAATACAGCACACAGATGGGTCTTGACCCATTATCCAATTTGCCAGCCTGTATCTTTGGATTGGGCCATTTAGCCCATTTACATTTAAGGTTAATATTGTTATATATGAATTTAATCCTGCCATTATGATGCTAGCTGGTTGTTTTGCTTGTTAGTTGATGCAGTTTCTTCGTATTGTCTATGGTCTTTATAATTAGGTAAGTTTTTATGGTGGCTGGTACTGGTTTTTCCTTTCCATATTTAGTACTTCCTTCAGTAGCTCTTGTAAGATATGCCTGGTGGTGACAAAATGTCTCAGAAGTTGCTTGTCTGTAAAGGATTTTATTTCACTTTAACTTATGAAGCTTTGTTTGGCTGGATATGAAAATCTGGGTTGAAAGTTCTTTTCTTTAAGGATGTTGAATATTGGCCCCCACTCTCTTCTGGCTTGTAGGGTTTCTGCTGAGAGATCTGCTGTGAGTCTGATAGGCTTCTCTTTGTGGGTAACCTGACCTTTCTCCCTAAATCCCCTTAGCATTTTTCTTCATTTCAACCCTGGTGAATCTGATGTTTATGTGCCTTGGGGTTGCTCTTCTCAAGAAGTTCCTTTGTGGTGTTCTCTTTATTTCCTGTATTTGAATGTTGGCATGCCTTGCTAGGTTGGCGAAGTTCTCCTAGATAATATCCTGAAGAATATTTTCCAGCTTTGTTTCATTCTCCCCATCACTTTCATGTACACCGATCAAAGGTAGACTTGGTCTTTTCACATAATACCGTATTTCTTGGAGGCTTTGTTCATTTCTTTTCACTCTTTTTTTTCTCTAATTTTGTCTTCTCAATTTATTTCAGTGAACTGATCTTCAGTCTCTGATATCTTTTCTTCCTCTTGATGGATTCAGCTGTTGAAACTTGTGTATGCTTAAGTTCTCATGCTGTGTTTTTCAGCTCCATCAGGTTGTTTATGTTCTTCTGTACACTGGTTATTCTAGTTAGTGTTTTAGTGTTTTGTCTAACATTTTTATAAAGTTCTTAGCTTCCTTGCATTGGGTTAGAACATGATCCTTTAGCTGAGAGAAGTTTGTTATTACCTACCTTCTGAAACCTGCTTCTGTCAGTTTGTCAAACTCATTCTCCATCCAGTTTTGTTCCCTTGCTGGTGAGGAGTTGTGATCTCTTGAAGGAACTGTCACAAGAACAGAAAACCAAACTAGAATGTTCTCACTCATAAATCAGTGTTGAACAATGAGGACACATGGATACAGAGAGAAAAACATCACACACCAGGGCCTTTCAGGGGTGGGAGATTAGGGGAGGGATAGCATTAGGAGAAATACCTAATGTAGATGAATTGTCTTATTGATTTGGAAATACTGGTTATTAATTAACATAGAATTCCATAGTTGATTTCATGTATTGTACATTTATCTATATGACCATATAACTAGTAGTTTTAATTTTAGAGTAGTATTTTTTGATAAAAATTTATAATTTTATTAAAATCCATAATTTTTTCTGAATTTTCAGTGTATCTCTATCATGTTTTAGAAATCTCCCTTCACCACAGCTCATAAAGATATTACCTTGTGTTATTTTATGGCAACTTTACTGTTTTACCCTTTAGTTTTTTTTTTTTTAATTTTGTTTTCTTTTTTATTATATTTTAAGTTCTGGGGTACATGTGCAGATCGTGCAGGATTGTTACATGGGTATACACATGCCATGGTGGTTTGCTGCATCCATCCCCCATCATCTAAATTAGGTATTTCTCCTAATGTTATCCCTCCCCAATTCCCCCACCTCCTGCTACCCCTCCTCTAGAACCCCCCCACCTCCAAAAATAAGTCATTTATTAAAGTGAATAAGAGATTTTTTTTTTTTTGGCATTTTAGGTTTTTGGGTACATGTGAAGAACATGCAAGATTGTTGCATAGGTACACACGTGGCAGTGTGATTTGCTGCCTTCCTCCCCTTCACCTATATCTGGCATAGCATAGGGAGAAATGCCAAATACCTTTTACTTTTTGATCTGCTCTCCACCTCATATCATGTATCATTTGAGGTGGAAATCAAGTTTTATTTTTTTTCCCCTATGGATATGCCACTAATCCAGTACAATTTCTTGAAGAGATTGTCTTTTCCTCACCAATTGCCTCCTTTGTCATATATCAAGTGCAAATATATGCAGAAATAAATTTCTAGGTCCTTAATTTTGTTCCATTCATTTATTTGTATATTGTGCCAATATCATACTGCCTTACTTATTGTGCTTTTATATTAAAACTTGGTAATTGGTTGGGTACTTTCCAAAATGTTCTTCTTCAAAATCATTTTTGCCTAATCTAGGTAATTTGTATTTCCATAGAAATTGTAAAAGTTTGACAGTTTTCACCAAAATAATGTTACTTGTTTGGGAGTACATTGAGCCTGTATATCAATCTGGAAGATAACTGTTTTAAAATAATGAGTCTTCCAGTATATAGTATATTTATCTTCTACATTATTTGTCTTATTTAGTTGTAGTCAGTAATGCTTTCTTAAAACTATATTTCCAATTGGAAGTTTAAAAAATTATATATTTATGGTGTATGTGATGTTTAGATATGCATATATACACAAATTGTGGAATTGCTGCACCAAGCTAATTAACATATGCAGTGTATCACATACTTATGGTGATTTTACGATGAAAACAATACTTAAATTGTCCTCTCCTAGCAAATTTCAAATATATAACATACTAACTAGTCATCATGAGGTATAGTACATATCTTGACCTTAATTTCTCATAAGTGAAATTTTGTTTCATGTAACCAGCGTATCCTCATGCCCCAACCCCCTTCTGGTAACCACACTTCTACTCCCTGTTTCTGTGAGTTTGACTTCTTTAGATTCTGCATATAAATGAGATCATGTGGTATTTTACTTGCTATGCCTGTCAGTCAATAAAGCTTTATAGTTTGCTATGGAAAAGTCTAGTCCATCTTCTGTGAAACCATTTTATAAGTATTCATTGTCTTTCATTATACTATATATGATTTTTAGAATTCTTTTTGGTTTTGCTTATTGCTGGAATGTAGATATAAATTATATTGGCTATTGAATACATATGATTTTACTAAGTGCACTTATCAACTGTAATCATGTTATGTAATTGTACAAAGTTGTACTCCTTCTCTTCCAGTATGATTTTGTGTGCATTCATTCATTCATTTATGCTTTCTTGCTCTGGCTAGAACCACAAATATAATATTGCATTAAAATGATGATAGCAGATATGTTTGTCTTCTTTCTGATCTTTGTTAATGTTAGTTCTTGGTTTCTTTTCATTCATACGATTCATAAAACTCATTTATATTTCTAGCTTTCTAAATTTTGCATCATAGATAGGTAATAAGCATCTATTGTGTTGTTAGTTTTGTGTTTTATTCTAGGAATTTGTCCATTTGAACTATATTTTCATATGTCTCGTCACAAAACTATTCATAATACCCTTTCCTGTTATTTTATATCTGAGGGATCTATATTGATGCTTCTATTTTGGTTCTTGATATAAATATTTTTGTATCTTCTCTTTCTCTTTTTTCCCCTTGGTAATTTTTCAAAAACTGTAATAATTATTCAAAAAAAAAAACTTTTGCTTTACTGATCTCTTTTCTATGTATTTGATTTCAATATTATTAATGTCTGTTTATTTAATTCTTGGTTTATAAGTTAAACATGTTTGGATAGTTTTTAAATCTTTTTCCCTAATTCATATATTTAAACATATATTTTCTTAGAAATATAGTTTAGCTGCCTATAGCCCTTTTTTCTCATTTTTGTTATAGTTCATTTTAATTGTTTTTTTGGTTTCCATTATGATTTTTTATTTAACATATGGGTATTTAGAAAAACATTGTCAAATTGCCAAGGGATTATTTCCTGTCCATGTTTTTTTTCTATTGCTATAAGGCTTTAATTTACTCTGTTTAGAGAGATACATTATTTTAATCTGTTATCAATTATATGGAAAATTTTAGTAAATATGTATTTGAAAATAATGTGTACTATAGTTGCTGAGTACGGCCTTAGGTCATATTTTTTAAATGTGCTGTTTAAATCTTTTGCTCTTCTGATTTTCTTTCTATTTGCTTCTTCCATTAAGTAAGATAGAGAAGGTGAAAAATATTCCTTTATTGTTTTTAATTCATCAGGTTTGTTTTTGTTAATTTTAGCTTTATATATTCTGAGATTGCATAATTTAATAAACACTAATTTAAAATTAGTAAATTTTCTTGTTTAACAATTGTCTAATAAAAGGTCTCTTTTTATTTCTGGTAATGTTTCTTACTTAGAGTCTTGTCTGATAACATAGATAAGCCAGGTTTCTTTAGTTAATGTTCACATGGTGAATCATTTCATCTTTGATTTTCAAGCTGTGTTATTATATTTTGATGTCTCTCTTGTGTTTTGTTTTCATTTTTAAGGCTGACAGTCTTTGAATTTTAATATATTTTCTGTTAATTTTTCTATTGAAATACTTGGGTTCAAATAAACTATATTTTCTGTTTTACTATTTGTATCTTGTATGCTCCTTTTTTCCCCTTTGTGTAAATTATTTTGGATTGAAGTTTTTTAAAATAATAATTACATATATTCCCACTTCATAGTTTATTAGTTATATATGATTTTACCGTTCTTTTGCAGATAACCCTAAAGAGCTTAAAATGTGCATCATTTACTCTTTTAAAAAACAAAAAGAATTTATACAGTTACCATATCTCAAACAAATGTTAGAACACTTTTTTTCATTCATTCCACCTGTGTGTGTGTGTGTGTGTGTGTGTGCCATTGTTTGCATGTATTTTATTACGTATATATCTTTTAATCTGCAAATGACATTGTTGACATTGTTTAATACAGTTGTTATTTAAATAGATTTACCCACCAATTTATCCATTGTTCTTTTTTCCTGCTGCACCTCTGATATCTATTTAGAGTCATTTTCATTCTTTTCACAGAAATTTCTTTAGAATTTTATTATTATTATTATTTTGACAGGGAGTTTTGCTCTTGTTGCCCAGGCTGGAGTGCAATGGCACAAATAGGCTCCCTGCAACCTTTGCCTCCCAGGTTCAAGTGATTCTCCTGCCTCATCCTCCTGAGCAGCTGGAATTACAGGCATGAGCCACCACGCCCAGCTAATTTTTGTATTTTTAGTAGAGACTGGTTTTCTCCATGTTGGTCAGGCTGGCCTTGAACTCCTGACCTCAGGTGATGCGCCCACCTCAGCCTCCCAAATTGCTGAGATTATAGGAGTGAGCCACTGTGCCTGGCCAATTTCTTTAAAATTTTTAATAGAACTTCTGATGATGAACCTTCTTATTTTTTTTTTTCTGAAATAAGTTTATTTTCATTTTTATTTTTATTGTGGTTGGGTAGAGAATTCCTGTTTCTTATTGCTTCCTTTTGTTTTCTATATTTGTTTTTTTATACAGTTCTTGAACTTGCTCTTCTAAGTCAGTAGCAAATAAACATCATTTTTAAAACAACCATATAACTTTTTAATTAGAAAATTTAAGTATGTTTTTCTTACCCACAATTCCTTTTGCAATGCTATTATTTAAAGTTTTTTTTTTCCAAACTTTTATCTCTCACATACACTTTCACTGTAATACATATGAGCTCAGAGAAATTATTATTTTTTTTTGGCTTTTTGGGTCTCGGGTGTATATTCCTGGGGACTTTTGGTGTCAGCAGAGCTACAAGCAGAGAGAAAATGTGGGCTGTCTTCCTGTTGTGGCCAGTAACAGAGAGCCTGTGGACTGCTGGTGTCCTAGAATCGTAGAGCCTCCCAGTCGCAAAGACTAGAGGACACAGCCCATTGGCTTAGAACCTTCTGGTTAGCCTGAGATGTGAACCTTTATTTTGTCAGCCAGTTTCTTCCCAGGTTCCTCACTCCACAGCTCAAATGCTGACCTGCTTTTACTCTGCCCAAAGGTTTACAACTTTCTTACCAGTTATTTCTGCCCAGACTCTCACAGAAACCAAGCTCTCAGAAACCACGTAACTCAGGAGATGTAAATATACTGACACTGTCAGTCGACGTGAAGAGCTCTATTCAGGCTTGAGAATCCTCTGCAGTTACTTTCATAAGAGGAGCTTGAAGGTTAATGTACTTATGTATCTACAATTCAAATTCTTCACTTTCTGTTTTTGCATACTGTTATTTAGTTGGGCACTATAACAGGAACTAAAGAAAACAAGATACTGACCTGCCCAGATGGCAAATTGCACCCAAGAACCCCTAAACTCACAGAGACACTTAATATATATTAACAAGATCAATATAATACCCCTCAGTGTACTAGAACTGTAATTTACTAAGTAATTAGATGGCTGAAAATATTCTGTGTAAACATAAAGCAGTTTAGTAACCATTGAATTTCTCTCCTTGTATATAAAATCTTCTTAAAAATGTTTTTAAAGTAATTTTCTAGATAGTTAAGTTGTTACTTACCCAACTTTAACTCTCAAAGTTCTGATCTTATAGTGCCTCTCAAAGGTCAAGACCAGAAGGCACACATTGAATTTTCAGAATGCTCACTTAGCCATACTTTATGGGCTGTAGCTCATTCTAATTGCTCAAGTTACATAGTAGTTACTTCTTGGTATTCTTCCTAAGGCTTTATGAAAATGAATCCTACATTTAGGTGGCTCAGTGATAATTGATACCACTAGAGACACAGATTATAGGGAATGTAAGATTCTGCTGCCTTTATGTACCTGTACATTTCTCCTAAAATATATTTTATTACTTGCAAAAGCCTTAATAATATGTCTTGATGTGGCATATTGTATTTCAACAAAAGTAAAAGTAGATTTAGGTGCTGGTTCTGTCCTGTGACATAATAGGAATCAAATTATATTCCTAGTCTTTTTTGGATCAATTCTCATGCCTATATTTAATATTCAGAAGCTTATGCTTGGTTAGAAGCTTTCTGAACTATAGCTTTGAATACTCTTCTGACTAATTCAGTTATTTTGCAGATTTCCAGGAGCTATGAGATAGAGTTAAGTTATATGTTGATTGGTTAGTAAACTATTTGTTTTATAAATCAGCAGTGGATTCCCTTTGTGATATATTCAACATGGTTTTTTATTTCTTACTTGAAGTATCCAGAAATAACATAGATATGTAAAAGAAAACAGTAGTCATAATATATAGTAAATCAATATTACAAAAAAATCTAAAATATATTTACTTAGCTTAATTTTAATAAATGAAGACAGCAACTCACTGTGTCGCCTAGGCTGGTCTTGAACTCTTAGCCTTAAGTGATCTTTCCATCTCTGTCTCTCTAAGTGCTGGGATTACAGGTGTGAAGCCTTCCTGCCCAGCCAAGAAATTTACTTAGAAAACAAACAAGAAACTTTAGGGATTACTTCATCTCAGCTAAATAATACAAAATTATTTTGAAGATGAATTTTTTACCAAGCCTTTTAACAGGTGAGGTTGGGATAAGTAAATTGATGTAATCGTACTTTCAAGGAGTTCAATGCTAAGTAAAATGTCAGTTGTGTAAACTATATATGAGAGGTAGAAAGATGTAAATGTTATTTTCACAGTAATTTTTAACTTTTTAATTTTATTATTTTATCTCCAACTTTTATTTAAGTCCAGAGATACATTTCCAGGATGTGCAGGTTTGTTACATAGGAAAATGCATCATGGGTGTGTAACCAGGTTTCTTCTTGGATATGGTGGGTTCTTGGACTCCAACCTCTTAAAGAATAAGCGGTGGGGATGCTTCCGCTGCACCGTATGCTCTCAATGTAAATTATCTGACCTAAAAAAGTGTTGCAGAAAGGTGATTTTGTTTAGGTTGAGAAAAGAGAAGGAAGGGAGAAGAAGAGAAGGACTTCCACGAAGAGTGTGGAAAGGAGATTCCAGAGGGGAAATCCCGGAGCCAGTTCCCACCATGCGGTAGGGGATTCCAGAAAGTTGGAAATCCTGCGCAGGTGAAAGAGCAGGGACTTTTATGCTGGGAGAAACCCCCACCTTCTCCAAGACCCTGGGCCAATGAAAGCAGTTTCTTAGAACTTCTGCTGGAGTGATTGACTTTTAGTTTCTTCCCACTCCCGTGAAATTCAAACATAAACCTTTACATCTCCCAGATGGAGAGAGATAGGAAGGGGGCATGGCACCGGGAAATTCTTGCCTTAAAGCTACGCCCCCTCATGGATCCAGAAAGGGAACACATTCCCTCAGTTGTTTGCTGTGCAAATCATCTTATCACCCAGGTGTTAATCCCAGCCTTCATTAGCTGTTCTTGATACTCTCCCTCCTGCCCAACAACCTCTGACAGACCCCAGTGTGTGTTTTCCCCTCTACATGTTCATGTGTTTTCATCATTTAGTGTCCACTTATAAGTGAAAACAGGCAGTGTTTGATTTTCTGTTCGTGGGTTAGTTTGATAAAGGTAATTGCCTCCAGTTCAATCCCATGTCCATGCAAAGGACATGATCTTATTCATTTTTATGTCTGTAGGGTCTTCCATGGTGTAATGTACCACATTTTCTTTATCGAGTCAATCATTGGTGGGCATTTAGGTTATTTTACATATTTGCTGTTGTGAATAATACTGTAATGAATATGCACATGCATGTGTCTTTATAACAGAATAATTTGTATTCCTTTAGGTATATACCCAGTAATGGCATTGCTGAATCAAATGTTATTTCTGCTTCTAGTTTTTTGAGAAATTGCCACACTGTCTTCCACAGTGGTTGAGCTAATTTACACTCCCATCAACAATGTAAAAGCATTTCTTTCTTTCCACAACCTCAGCAGTATCTGTTTGTTTTTTTTGTTGTTGCTTTTTTTCTTTTTTTGGCATTTTAATAATCACCATTGTGACTGGTATAAGATGGTATCTCATTGTGGTTTTGATTTGCATTTCTATAATTATCAGTGTTACTGAGTCCTTTTTCGTATGTTTGTTGGCCGCATGCATATATGTCTTGTTTTGAGAGGTGTCCGTTCATGTCCTTTGGCCACTTTTTAATGGGATTGTTTGCTGTTTCTTGTAAATTTGTTTGAGTTCCTTGTAAAGGCTGGATATTACTCCTTTGTCAGATGAATAGGTTGCAACAATTTTCTCCCATTCTCTAGGTTGTCTGATCACTATGTGGATAGTTTCTTTTGCTTTAGAGAAAACTTTAGTTTAATTAGAGCCAATTTGTCAATTATTGCTTTTGTTGAGATTGTTTTTGGCATCTTCGTTATGAAATCTTTGCCTGCGCCTATGTCCTGGATGATATTGCTTAGGTTTCATGTGGGTTTTTTTTTTTTTTTTTTTTTTTTTTTTTTTTTTGGTTTTTTTTTTTTTTTTTTTTTTTTTGAGACGGAGTTTCTCTCTTGTTACCCAGGCTGGAGTGCAATGGCGCGATCTCGGCTCACCGCAACCTCCGCCTCCTGGGTTCAGGCAATTCTCCTGCCTCAGCCTCCTGAGTAGCTGGGATTACAGGCACGCACCACCATGCCCAGCTAATTTTTTTGTATTTTTAGTAGAGACGGGGTTTCACCATGTTGACCAGGATGGTCTCGATCTCTTGACCTCGTGATCCACCCGCCTCGGCCTCCCAAAGTGCTGGGATTACAGGCTTGAGTCATGTGGGGTTTTTATAGTTTTGTGTTTTACATTTAAGTCTTTAATTCATCTTGAGTTACTTTTTGTGTATGATGTAAGAAAGGGGTCAAGTTTCAGTTTTCCATATGTGACTAGCCAGTTCTCCCAGCACTGCTGAGATGATGGGGCTTGTCTAGGTATAGGATCATGTCATCTGCAAACAAAGATATTTTGACTTCTCTTCCCGTTTGAATCCACTTTCTTTCTTTCTCTTGTTTGATTGCCCTGGCCATAACTTCCAATACTATGTTAGATAGCAGTGATGAGATAGGAAAAACTTTATCTTGTGCTGGTGTTCAAGGGGAATGCTTCTAGCTTTTGCTCATTCGGTGTGATATTGGGTGTGGGTTTGTCGTACATTGATCTTACTATTTTGAGGTATGTTCCTTCACCACTCAGTTTATTGAGAGTTTCTAACATGAAGGGATGTTGAATTTTATCAAAGGTCTTTTCTGTATCTATTAAGAGAATCGTGTGGTTTTTGTCTTTAGTTCTGTTTATGTGACAGTTCACATTTATTGATTTGCAAATGTTGAACCAACCTTGCATCCCAGGAAAGAAGCCTAGTTGATTGTGGTGGATAAGTTTTTTCATGTGCTGCTGAATTTGTTTTGTTTTGCCATTACTTTGTTGAGGATTTGTGCTTTGATGCTCATCAAGAGTATTAGCCTGAAGTTTTCTTTTTTCGTTATGTCTCTGCTAGGTTTTATTTTGGAATGGTAAAGGCCTCATAGAATCAGTTAGAGAGGATTCCTTTCTTTTCCATTTTTTGGGGGACAGTTTCAATAGAAATGATACCAGCTCTTCTTTGTACATCTGGTACAATTTAGTTGTGAAACTCTCTGGTCCTGGGATTTTTTTTGGTTGGTATGCAGTTTAATTCTGCCTTAATTTCAGAACTCACTTTTGGTCTATTCAGGGATTTAGCTTCTTTCTGGTCCAGTCTATTAGAGTTTTTGTAAAGCAGGCTTGGTAATGACAAATTCCCTCAGCATTTGATGAAAAGGACCTTATTTCTCCTTCACTTATAAAGCTTGGTTTGGCTAGATAAGATATTCCGAGTTGATACTGCTTTTCTTTAAGAATACTGAATATTTGCCCCCAGTCTTTTTTATTTTGTAAGGTTTCCACTGAGAGGGCCACTGTTAGTCAGATGGGTTCCCCTTTTTTCATGATCTGCTCTATCTCTCAGGCTTCCCTCGACATTTTTTGTTTTATTCCATCAATGAAATGTTTTTATAATCAAATAATTTTGCAAAGCATGATCTTTTTTTATCATTCACAAAACATATTAGCATTTTAAATGTTCCTATAGTAAGGGAAACTCTTTGATGTGACACCAATTTTGATTGACTATAGTATACCCTGAACTCATTTTTTATTCCAAAACATCTATTGATACCTTTCAAATAGTACACATTTGTGGGACACTTAGTTTGTTAATTATAATAGCTAGGAGAAATGGTTACAGCCAATAAATCCTCATTGTGGAATCAAGACAGCATCATAGAGTTGGTGATTGGGCATGGAAAAATGAAAACAATATTTCAATAGGTTAATCTAAAGCAGGAACTGTGTATAAAATATGAAGAAAAAATTTTCAAGCTATAAAAATCACATAAGCAGTTGAGGAAACATTTCAGAAATAATAGATAAACATGTACTTCTAGCTATTTTTGAAATAATGTAGTCTTCAAACAAAAACATTATAGAGCTCTGAGTACATGTGTATTTTCAGTAGCTCTGTGCACAGCACTGAAAACACAAACAGATTGAAGACTCATTTTTTCCACCAAAAAGGAAATAATATTCTTTAATATTACAATGGAATATAGCTAAGTTATTCCAATTAAAATATTCCTTTTTTGTATGAAGCTTAGAATTTAATTTCTTTTTAGATCAAACAACTATAAATGTGAAATTATGACACATGGTACAAAAGAAGTTAGGATGATTGTAAGTGTTTAAAAGGGAGTAGGGTTGAAGGATGAGGAGAAGTTGATGAGGTAAAAGTTATGAAATGAGGTTTAGTAAGCAGAGAGCACACAGCCCCAATGGACTGTGAAACATGGTGCCTTCAAGGGTGAATGGAGTAATGGACAGAAGAGGTGGGACAATAGAGGATAGTGAGAAACATGGAGTCTCTGCAAACATAATACCCAAATTGAGTAGTTGCCAAGAAAAATTTTATTTCTGAAATATAAATACCATTATGTCAATGGGATTTTGAGAGACTAGATTATTGCTTTGATTTATACTAATGTGACATGTATGGCTTTTAGAATGAATAGTAATTGACCGCATGAAAGTACAGCTTAGCTCAACAAATATTTACTGAATCAGGTTCCAAAGGTAGGTAGATGAGTATGATACAATCCCTATTGATGAAGGAGACAGAAACATATCTATTTGTATGTATCTGAGATGCCTAAAAGTCCTTTTGAGTGGGATGATGTCTGAGCTGATGCATAATGTATAAATATTCAGAACATGAATCTGAGATCAGAAGGGTGATCCAGTTAGAAGGAGCTGCATAAACAGACACTGAGGCGGAAGCAAATAACATTTCTGATAACCCTAAGTACTTTAGTGTTGCTAGAAAGTAAAATGTGAGAAAAGAAGAAAAGTCTAGAAGAAAAGAAAAGAGGAAGCTAGAAAAGAAAAAAATAAAAAAAAGCACAAGTAATATATCACAAAAAGGCTCTGAAGCCTTTCTAAAAGACTTGGAGTTTATCCTATACTACAGGGCTTTGCAAACTTTAGACAGCAGGCCAAATATGGCTTATTGCCATTATTTGGTGAGTAGGAATTGGAACACAGCCAAAACTATTTATTTAATATTGGCTATTGCTGTTTTCACGTTTCAATGTCAGAGTTGAGTAGTTACAACAGAGTGTGTAGTAACACAAAGGCAAAAATAAATATTATGTAGCCTTTACAGAAAAAAAATTGCTGACCCTGCTATACATAATAAGCCAAACGCAGCCTCGAAGCAAGGGAGTAATAGTTTTAGACTTTTTCAAACTAAAATATATAGGCACCAGTTTTATTTTATTATACATTAAGTCCTGGGACACGTGCAGACTGTGCAAGTTTGTTACTTAGGTATACACATGCCATCATGGTTTGCTGCACCCATCACCCCGTCATCTACATTAGGTACTTTTCCTAATGCTATCCCGCCCCTAACCCCCGACCCCTCCACAGGTCCCATTGTGTGATGGTCCCCTCCCTGTGTCCATGTGTTCTCATTGTTTAACTCCCACTTATGGGTGAGAACATGTAGTGGTTGGTTTTCTGTTCCTGAGGCACCACTTTTAAAATATCTGATATATGTTAAGCACCAGGCTAGATGATTTACACATATTAACTGCATCTCAAAACCATTCTTCTAGATAGATATCAAAACTCCCCACTTTACTGGTAAATACTGAAATTAAGGAAGATTATGTTTCTTGCTAAGGCCCCATAATTTTGACATCTGAAATCAAATTTGAACTCCATTCTGTCAAACAGAAAAGACCTTACTTTTTACAGTCTTGTAGCATATTTAAAAAATGAGCACTAGAATCAAATGAAGTTTAATTATGAGGAGTTTGTTGCAGAAATCCTACCAAGACATTATTTGTATCTAAATTAGGCAGGAGGATGACAGAGATAACTTCAGAAGTTTAGTATTTAAAATAAGTATATTATCTAGACTGACTGACTTGTTCTTGACAGATTGGGTGACTAAGTCAGGGAAGTAACTTCTCACTTTCTGGTTTGGGTGGTTAGAAGAAAGGTATGTTCATTTCTAGATACAGGGACTCTAGGACATCAGGCAGGCCCACAAGTGGGGTAGGATTGATGAGGGATGTTTTGTACAGTGTGTATATTTTCAAATGTGTGAAGTAGATCCATATGAAGATGGACACCAGGGTGTTGGCCCACAAAAGGCTAAAACTCAGAGAAACACAGGGCACATGTTGGAGATTATTCAGCTTTAGCATAGAGTTAAAAAGTAGTGGAAGCTGCCTTTTGTACAATATTAGGAATTAGCATAAAATATTTCATATATTTTTATAGAAATTCATTAGATGTAGAAAGGGCACTGGATTGTAATGCTTAAGAGCACTCAGGCCAGGCACAGTGACTGACACCTGTAATCCCAGTGCTTTGGGAGGCCGAGGTGAAAGGCAATTGGAGACCAGGCAACGTGGCAACATAATGAGACTCCATCTCTACCAAAACAAAAATAAAAGATAAAAAATTAAAACTCAGTAAAAGCTGACTACCTGAGTTCAAATCTTGTCTGCTAATTTTCTATAACCTATGCAAATTACTAGATTTACTTGTGCTTTGGAATCCTCTTCTGTAAAATGACTATTATTAATACTGACAACACTGATCTTGTTGGGCTGTTAATGGGGATTAAATGAGTTAATGCATATAAAGATTTTAAAATAATAGTAGGATATGGTATGCACCATGTAGATGTTTACCTGTATTTATTTATTTAAAAAATATTTTTAACATTTCATACATTAAGATTTTTCACATAATTTTCTCAGTACCTCATATACCAATGTTTATTCTAAACTACAAAGGGATGTATAAGGGGGTACAAAAGAAGGCTGACATGAATCTAACATTTTCCGTATACCTGTATATCAGCCATAAGCCTGGAGCATTGTGTGAGGTTAAAATGAATAAAGTGCTTTAAAGAACCAAACAAACCCACTCTTGATTGGGATGTCAAAAGGACACATGAGCCAAGTGAAGACCCTTAATTACCAATGCTGGAACAACTTGAGCAATCTAGTAAAATAATATTCAATTAATATCGAAAATAAATAAATGTCCTTGAGTTCCTACTGATACAAATAAGTAATTGAATAAATAAATGAGGATGAGGAAGCTATGCGGAATTTCCAATAAATTAGGTAGCTATTCAGTGCTTAAGGAAATATAACATAA